>NC_090402.1:19896121-20196121 GCF_036365525.1 Heterodontus francisci
GAAATAAAATAAACACAAAAAAATATATAAAGAAAAAATAACTAAAAATAAAAGTAAAATGGGGGGCTGTCATGCTCTGAAATTATTGAACTCAATGTTCAGTCCGGCAGGCTGTAGCGTGCCTAATCGGCAAATGAGATGCTGTTCCTCGAGCTTGCGTTGATGTTCACTGGAACACTGCAGCAATCCCAGGACAGAGATGTGAGCATGAGAGCAGGGGGGAGTGTCGAAATGGCAAGAACTGGAAGCTCGGTGTCATGCTTTCGGATTGAGCGGAGATGTTCTGCAAAACGGTCACCCAGTCTGCGTTTGGTCTCCCCAATGTAGAGGAGACCACATTGTGAGCAGCGAATACAATATACTACATTGAGAGAAGTACAAGTAAATCGTTGCTTCACCTGAAAGGAGTGTTTGGGGCCTGGGATAGTAATCATTACTCCCACCACCTCGTTCCCTTCCCACAGCATCTTCCCCTGCAATCACAGGAGATGTAATATCTGCCCATTTACCTCCTCTCTCCTCACTATACTTGTACTTCTTTCAATGTAGTATACTGTATTTGCTGCTCACAATGTGGTCTCCTCTACATTTGGGAGACCAAACGCAGGCTGGGTGACTGCTTTGCGGAACGCCTCCGCTCAGTCCGAAAGCATGACCCCGAGCTTCCGGTTGCTTGCCATTTCAACACTCCCCCCTGCTTTCATGCTTCCATCTCTGTCCTGGGCTTGCTGCAGTGTTCCAGTGAACATCAACGCAAGCTCGAGGAACAGCATCTCATTTACCGATTAGGCACATTACAGCCTGCCGGACTGAACATGGAGTTCAATAATTTCAGAGCATGACTGGCCCCCCATTTTAATTTTATTTTTAGTTATTTTTTCTTTATATATTTTTTTGTGTTTATTTTATTTTATTTCATCTTGGTTTGTTCTGTTTGCTTACCCACTGTTTTGTTTTCATGTTTGTACTTGTGGCTGTTCAATTTTCAGTCCGTTAACTCCCTATCTGTACTAATGCTTTGTCTTTCAACACACCATTAACATATTGTTTGCCTTTGCTCCATGACCTTCTGGTCAGCTATTCTGTGACCTTGTCCTATCTACACCTTCTCCTTTGTTATCTCTTGCCCCACCCTGCTTTACTTGCTTAAAACCTTTTACACTTCTAATATTTGCCAGTTCTGAAGAAGGGTCACTGACCTGAAACGTTAACTCTGCTTCTTTCTCCACAGATGCTGCCAAACCTGCTGAGTATTTCCAGCACTTTCTCGTCTTTATTTCAGGTGAAGATAATTAGAACACTTCCGGTCTGAATCTGTGTACAGCAGCTATAGAGTCATAGAGTTATACAGCACAGAAACAGGCCCTTCGGCCCATCGTGTCTGTGCTGGCCATCAAGCACCTAACTATTCTCATCCCATTTTCCAGCACTTGGCCCATAGCCTTGGCATTTCAAGTGCTCATCTAAATACTTCTTAAATGTTGTGAGGGTTCCTGCCTCTACCACCCCTTCAGGCAGTGCGTTCCAGATTCCAACCACCCTCTTGCTGAAAATTCTTTTCCTCAAATCCTTCCTAAACCACCTGCCCCTTACCTTAAATCTATGCCCCCTGATTATTGACCCCTCCGCTAAGGGAAAATGTTTCTTCCTATCTAACCTATCAATGCTCTTCATAATTTTGTATACCTCATTCAGGTCCCCCTTCAGCCTTCTCTGTTTTAAGTAGCCAGTAAATGCATTTGAAATAAACTGCTTTGTAAATACAGTTGGGTGATTTTTGGTCATTGTTGGCCTATTTCTGCTCAAAGCCAGAATGGTATTGAGTGGAAACTGGAGTTTAATTTCCTCCTACCCAGTTAACACTGCTCCAAGATATCTGGCGACAATAATTCCTGGTGGCCTGAACCACCATCTGAAACAGGCGGCAGGCTTGTGAATAAATGCAAAATAGAATTGAGCGATGTCATGCCAATGCACTTTCCTCACCTTGCTTTCCAACTAATGCCACTTCCCATTCTCACCCAAAAACCACGTGTAGTGCATGTTCTGAGGCAGTCATTTCACATGATATCTGAAGCAATCCTCAGCTGCTTGCAGGTAAACCTATATGAGCTTTGGAGACATATTTCTTGCATTTTCTTGTAGGTATTTTGTCATTAAAGTTATTTTACTTGCCCCTGTTGTAGGTTCTGAACTGTAAAGGGACTTCAGGCATTACAGTTGTTTTGAATTGGGGGTGTTTCTAGGTGACTGCCTTATTTAGCACATTCGTCAGTTTCCCCATGGACATCCTGAAGCAGAAGAGTGGGACATTGGGATACACATAGATTGCAGGATTTGCCCAAATCCAAGCAGTTTTTGCACTCCTGTCATCGTGTAGGCTTCTTCACACATTACAACTAGGTTCTTGAATCACAAAGGGTGCTACTTAATTAATGTTCTAATGGTATGTGTTTACCGGCAGCGACAAGTCCTTGTCTGCTTTCCTGGCAATTGCCTTGATGCTTTTATATTGTGTAACTCATCCATTCTCCCACATTTTTCTTCTGTGCAGCACATTAAAGACTGACTGGAGATGAGAGTTATCCCCTGCACATCCGGTTTATGATATCTCTTCGGAATTCAATGTCAACAACCAAAGTTCACAACAGTCAGATCATTGGGTCAACTAAAGCCCTCATCAATCAGGTCATTAGAGTCCTCAAACAACGATTCAGATGTTGCAACCCAGTAATAATGTAACCTATTGTACTGTGCTGTGTGCTGCATGACTTTGAGGATGTTCATATGTTGATATGAAACCACCATTGTGGAAAGCCTTCAGCATGATGAGGGAGAGTATACTGATGGCACAGAGGATGGTAAGGAGAAGGAGGTGTTTAACCATTGCGTGCATCCAGGGCTGTTTGGCAGCAGCTAATTAAAGGGAGCTTCAGCTGAGGAATCTGTGCTCCCTTGTATTAACAGTCATGACTGACATACCGCAGCACCATTGATATCTGCCCAAATACCAAATTACTATCATGTGACCCAACATTGCAAGATAAACAGCTGCTAGCGAAATGCACTTCACATACAAAGTTTAAAATTGCACTGTGATTTTAAATGGCTTACATACTATTTGTCACCCTGGTGCAAGTCCCTAATGCCTGTGTACTGTGCTGTTTATTGTTTCAGCAAGGTGCTTCCCCAGTGGATGCAATATGGGCAAAGGTAGGTTGCTCTGGCTCAATCAGGGGCTCCTGTGATGTTGACGATAAGTGAACTCTAGGAACTCTAGACTGAGAGCCCATCTGTAGAGTGCAGCAACTCACCATCTGTGGGACCGGCCTGGCCTCACTAGCTTTCTGGCACCAGGGTGGGTATTGGTTTTCAGGATTTGCAAGGGTACAGAAATGTTATCGTATGGGATGGAATTATTTTCCATTCCCATTGCATAACTGCCACTGATACAGCCGGAGTGCAGCCTAGGAGCTCAGGGATCTGAGTGAGTCCCCTGTCCATTTGATCTCCAAACCAGTCCAAGGCAGAGAAGATGGTTAAACCCAGAGCTTGCATAACTCCAGTGTGTATCCTGCTTGATGCTGTTGCTGCTATGGTGATGCTCAGCTGTGTCAAGGTGACTGCACACTCCAGGGTTGAATGCAGAATATTGGTGATATGTGAGAACCCCATCATACAATCTGATATGTTTTGGCAGGGCTCTGACAGGCAATTCAGTACCTTCAGTAATTGCTGGAGCATTGAAATGTGTTTTTAAATGACAGAACCATGAAGCTTGCATCTGTGTCCTCTTCAGCAGAACTAGGATGTGAGCTGGCCCTCCTTGCTACTTCCACATGATGTAGTTGTGGCTGTGTTAGTGCTTGGTGTGATGACAGCGAGCAACATTGGATTGTAATCAGTCTCTGCCGTTGGTGCCCAAGTCTTCTGATAGACCTAACAGAAAGGGGGAGAAGGATAAAAGTGGAGGTAATTTCGATGGTAACCACTTTCCAGATCACTGCCAGCACCACACCACACTATCTTGTGCTGAGGAGATTACGAGTGTGTGACTGAAAGGGTTCAGTAGAATGACACCCGGCAGGGAAGATGCAACAAATCCTACTGTAACCGGCCTATAGCTTCACTATCTCCAAAGACTGCTGTGACTTCTCAGTATGTTAATGTGGCCTCTTTCATACGGTTGAGTGTTTGTGGACTGGCAAAACCTCCCCGTCTGTTGTGTGCAGTCTTCTCCTGTAAGAACAGTGGAAGTGGGAGGTGGGATAAATGTGCCCTGGGTAAGGGCTTTCAATTCTCGCCATGTATAAACTGGCAATACCATTGTGTGCATGATGAGAGATAGCTGGGGTGGCCAAAGGGAGACATTGTGATGCTAATAGCAGCTTTTGAGAGTGTGAGTGGAAGCAGAAAGGAGGTACATGAAGGTTTTCCTCTTTATCTGTAGGAAACCATGGAAATGGGAAAGGGACTTTTGATTATGTGGACGTAGCAGTAGGGCAGAAAGAATGAAATATGAGCAGGAGACTTGAATCTGCAGTACAGTCAGGTCCTGGAGGAAAATTCTGCACACATTCACGTACTAACTGTTGCCATCTGAGAGGAAGATGATTACTTTCTTCTGGCAAACTTGTTGCACCAGCATTTCCACTGCTGCACCAGAAAATCTTGGAGCCCTGCTGGAACTCTTGACCTCAGACATCATCCTGCAGCTCCACAACATTACTTCCCTTTTTTGGCCACAAAAAATTCTTCCCTTTAAACTGTTATAACTCCTTAAGAGCTTGTAGCAGTGAGCAGTGACTAATTTCCTGCTTCCTATTTAATGAGCTGCCTATTGAAACCACATTGCACTGGCAGCTCACCTGTATACAAATTAGCGGTGGCAAGAGACGGGCAGATCGAATGTTGACTTTGTTAGACGCCTATTGCTCACGCCCTGTCCATCATCTGCTGGTTTCACACCGGGAGCTGCATTTGATCCCAGTTTTATTTTTTGTCCGATAATTGATTTTGGATGATTTCTCCAGAAAAATACTGCTAAGTTGAAAGAGTGACGATTCTCAGCAGGTCAGCTCGTGTCCATTCTTCTTTGTTGTGATTAACTAATTACTTTTCATAATCATGGTTTTGAAAATATTTGTCCCATTATAGTCAAATGGAAAATAGTGGCTCCAGAGACTCATATTTTTAATTAAGTAGATTTAATATTACAAGAACAGTGGGAAATCTAGGTGGTCTATTTTTATGGTTTAAAATAAAGAAAAATATGCACTTATATAGCACCTTTCACAACCACTAGATAAGCAGTGCACATAAAAGCAGTTGAATCCTGGCATCCTGATGGTATTCTAAATACAAGACTGTTGCCTCAACTGTTTACAGTGTCATTAGAAAGCAGAGATTCAATTATTTTTTAAAGCATTCTTTTCTTTTAAATTCTTATGATCTATACTAGGTAGTGTTCATAATTAGAACTGCTGTTCTTTCAAGTATCTGGAGCCGAATTTGCAATTACAAATGATATATACAAGCAAATCAAATAAGATTGACATTGAAACACCAGCTGTATAGAAACAAATGACAAGGTAATTGGTTATAGTAAACCTTGTTTCAAAGAAGCAATTATTGCAGTTGAATAGAATTTCTGCTTTTTTTTGCAAACGTACTCTGCCTGTGAAAATATATTCATGATTTATAAGGCAGCATGGAGCGCAATTATTTTTTCACCCCATCCCCGCAAAATGCTTTGGCTGAAATTTCAACCTGTTGTACATATAGTTAACTACAGATGTAATATGCTCTCTTATGTTTCACAGGTATATTGTCACATGGCCATATGGAGAGAAAGGACTTTAATGCATGGCTTGAAACCCTCTCCAGCACATTTATCACCCTGACAGATTCTCAGAAAAATGAGACCCTGGACCACCTGATCAGCTTAAGTGGGGCTGTCCAGTTGAGGCACCTCTCCAATAATCTGGAGACACTTCTGAAACGAGATTTCCTCAAACTGCTTCCACTAGAGCTTAGTTTTTATCTGTTGAAATGGCTTGACCCATCAACCCTACTCAATTGCTGCCTAGTCTGTAAGCAGTGGAATAAGGTGATAAGTGCCTGTACTGAAGTTTGGCAGGAGGCCTGTCGAAGCTTAGGCTGGCAGATTGATGATTCGATTCAGGACACTGTGAACTGGAAGAAGATTTATCTGAAGGCAGTTAGAAGGATAAAACAGTTACAGGACAAAGAAGCCTTTGAGACCTCCTCTTTAATTGGCCACAGTGCTAGAGTGTATGCTCTTTATTATAAAGATGGATTGTTGTGTACAGGTCAGTATAACAAAAGATCATCATTCCAAGAATGTCTGGAAATAAAAATGCATGCAAGATATAATTTGTGAAAATTATCTCTGCTAAATATGGGGCTGTTACTGAAATAGCAACCATAAAATCAAGGAATAAATTATTAGCTGAATTTTATAGGCGGAAATAAAGATTTTGCTTTTCCTTGTATTTTATTCTTTCCATCCTAACCTTTTCTCCTAGGTGTTAGCTGCCACATAGCGTCCTTCAACCAAGAGGACAGACTGGTGCTGCAATCCTCTCTACATCTGCTGCCCAGTTGATTTTTGGTTGTTGGAAAGTAATGAGTAACTGTGGTTGGAATTTTCTTCATTTTTTTTTTGTTCTTTTCTCCCCATTCTTCCACGCAATAAAGTCAACACAGATGTGGTTAGCTCTGCCAGAAGCTTGGCAGAGTATTCAAATGACTGCCAATCTTGGGAATTACGCAACTATTAATGAGATTCAGAAATCCTACTCTTGGTCACCAATCTGCCAATGTCAGTTGTGACTTGTGGTGGTTATCATCAGTCTTTCTTGGTTTTTGCCAAATGTGCTATAATCCTCTCTAGACTAGGATTAGTTGCAAACAGGATCAAATGTCACATTATCATTCTTCAGATTGAAATGAGTAAGAGTTAAGAACTCCCTAATGTAATGACCTCACCAGCACACAGAAACAGCATTGCTTCATTTTTTTTGAAACCCAAAACAAGTGTGATCTATCTGTTAGTGCTTCATTTGTTTTTGGGCTGTTTTCAGAGTGTAATCCAGTATGGTTTGTGTGGGTTTGGTGTATGTTCCACATGTCATTATGCAAGGCACATTACAAATTAGTATCATTGTTTGATTAATGGTCTCTTTCCCGTATACACAATGCTGCTCCGAGTGAACAAGTGTGCTCTATACAGAAACTGAATCCGGAGCACGGACCAAAACAAATTTAAATTCTCCTTCAGAGTCTGGAGCATCTCTGATCAAGCATGGAGCTTTTTTATTTCTCCTCAGAATAATTCTGCTTCAGTTATGTAGTTGCAGCCGTTGTCAATTAAAAGGTGCCACTTTTTGTTGAGGCCACATCTTTTAGTTTGCATTGGCGGACTATAAGTAAAGGCCTAGAAACGCACTAACAGTAGGCCTTCTGGAGGTCAAAGGTGAGAGAGGTAGGATGCAAGTGACCCAAACTATATTGGAGTATAATTGATTTGAATTGAACTTTAGAAACTAACTTTGGGTGTACCATTAAAGGTAATTTTCTGGTGAAAATACTGCAGTTGTAAGTACTCACTTAGTACTAATATCCACTTGTTTTATGTAAAGTTGATTTTGTGTATGCCATGCTTTCTGAGACTGCTTATTGTATAGCCTTAGTTTGTTTGCTGTACTGTATTTTTACTAGCAACTAATACAAATTTACCTTAGCTGGAAAAATCTAAACAATGCAGTATATTTAAAGGTGATTTGAAAGTGTCGTTTTTTGGCTACTTTTGGTTAGAGTTCCAGATTCAGTACTTATATAGAGTACATGCTTCTGAATAAAGTTACCCAGGGGGTAATCTTTTAGCTCTGCTTAAACTCACTTGGGCTGAATGTAATTTTTGGTTGCAACTGTAGTTTGGGTTTGAATGTGTCCAAATTAAAGAGACCTGTCATTTCATCATGATTAAATTTCTTTTTTGCAGAAATTGGAAATAATGGAAATTAATATATCTATTTGTGTTGTCGAATTGGTATGCATCATGGCAGTTTGAAGTTGTATATTATGTGCAGTGCTCAAAAGATTCGGGAATTCAATTTTTTAATATTTTTATTTATAGGCTCTGATGATCTATCTGCCAAACTCTGGGATGTTTGTACTGGTCAGTGTATATATGGGATCCAGACTCACACATGCGCTTCAGTAAAGTTTGATGAGCAGAAACTAGTTACTGGATCCTTTGATAACACAATAGCCTGCTGGGACTGGAGCTCAGGAGCCAAAACCCAAAACTTTCGGGGTCATACAGGAGCAGGTAGTGAACAAAATATCTTTATAGATAATTTTATCAATACTTCTGCTACATGCCATTCACAGTAAATTTGCAGTGATGTTACAGTGGCTGTTAATTGTGGGTGTCAGGCAACACCCCATTGTAATGCCTGACATGCTATGATCTCTAACATAGCAAACACATAGTTCCCCTAATAAAAGAAACCCTGTAAAGCTACAATGTGGTGTATGGTGATTTTTCTTCATGGAGCTCCTAAATATTGTGTACTCTGTTTTTGTTCCTATTCACTTCTTGTGAAAAGCACATAACTTCTACTCGCACCCCTACGCCCCCCCCACAACCAAATGCTAGCTGACATCTGTAATTTCATACTCTCAATCCCAAGCATGCATTCTCATATCACTTACCAAAGGGTATCCATAAGCCAGTGCATTCAAGCATTTGTTGCTCTTTAAGTTGGTGAGCAGAAGGGTGTTGTAATTCAGTATTTATTCACAGTTTGAGTCTTTGCATTGTCCATCTGATTTCTTTTCCCAAACTAACGTAGTTTTGGGGCTTCAAGTGCCACTGGGGGTGTTAAGACTAACTGTCGTATGTAACATTGTTCATCATCCCATATGCTTGGACATTGGTACACTATCCTTTGAAATTCAATTTACCAGATAAGATGACTTGTCTTGAGTCTGTTGAATTCTTTCCCTGGCTACAGGCTTCATTCACTTTCTTGCTGCAATCCCACAATCTCCTCATCTCTGCCAAGATACCACTGTGAGTTGAAAATCACTTGCATTCTAATTGGGATCTACCCATTTTGATTACCAGTTGTTGAAAGTAACACTGAAAATAAAACTGGTCCCACTAAAAGGGCCACAATGAATGATTTATGTGTCAAATATCTTAAGTAGTATAAACAGCGACTAGAAAGATTGTCTAGTTTTCTTGATCTGATCCAACCCTCCTCTTCCCTCCTCTAGATTCCCACAGGTTCAACTATCTTCACCCAAGCCCAGAACAGGCAGAAAAGTTATGGAAAGCATAGTTTAAGGACATGTTTTCCAGGCATTTAAGGAAATGTTTTTGTTGCCTCTGAAATCTGATCAGTTCTAATATCATAAATTTCTGTCTCCAGTTTTCAGTGTTGATTATAGTGATGAGCTGGATATCCTAGTCAGTGGGTCAGCGGATTTCACTGTGAAAGTCTGGTCATTGTCAACAGGAATATGCCTGAACACACTCACTGAACACACTGAATGGGTGACTAAGGTACTATTATGCCACATTTTACTTGCAAAACTTGTTTCTTTGTTCTGTTCTTTTATTAAATTTGTTACAATATGAAAATGACCCTAACTCTGCGATCTACCATTTGCTGTGGATTTTGATGAATTTTTATATCCAATGTGATATTAGTACTGGAAATGGATCATATTCTACCACTAGCATTCGGTGTCGGTGTTGAATCTTCCTGAATCAGTTATAACATATAATCCAGATGCTTTGTAAAGCTCCCTTTTATGTTGCCACAGGAATGTCCCTTGGAAGAGCTAATTCACTGCTGTAAATTTTTCCATCCTTCATGCTTGTAGTTCCTTTTAATTGAGCTTGTCTGTTTGCAGACAAGGCACTTGTTTGCCGCTGTCAAAATTCTAGAGTTGGGGTTGGTTTGAAACTCTTACCCAGAAATATAAGGACAAAATACTTATTCCACCATCTTTCCACGTCCTCCTCCTTTTCCCTTTGCTATGTACCTAGTCGTCATCATAACTGTGGCTTATAGCACCTATAATCACAGAATGGTTACAGCACAGAAGGAGGCCCTCGGCCCATTCTGTCATTGCCTGCTCTCCAAGAACTCACCTAGTCCCACTCCCGCCTTTTCCCTGTAGCCCTGCAAATGTTGCACTCTATCTCTTTCATCATCCAAGAGCCCTAGCCAAGCTGGTCCTGTACTGCTGCGACACTGACATCTACCCGACAATGTGAAAAATTGCCCAGATATGTCCTATCCACAAAAAGCAGGAGAAATATAATCTGGCCAATTACTGCCCCATTAGTCTACTCTCGATCAGCAAAGTGATGAAAGATGTTGTCGACAGTGCTATCAAGTGCACTTGTTCGGCAATAACCTGCTTACGGATGCTCAGTTTGGGTTCTGCCAGGGCCACTCAGCCCCTGACCTCATTACAGCTTTGGTCCAAATATGGACAAAAGAGCTGAACTCAAGAGGTGAGGTGAGAGTGATTGCCCTGGATATCAAGGCAGCATTTGACGGAGCATGGCATCAAAGAGTCCTATCCAAATTAAAGTCAATGGGAATCGGGGGGGGGAAACTTGCCAATGGTTGGAGTCATACCTAGCACAAAGGAAGATAGTTGTGGTTATTGGAGGCCAATCATCTAAGCCCCAGGACATTGCGGCAGGAGTTCCTCAGGGTAGTGTCCTAGGCTCAACCATCTTTGCTCCATCATAAGGTCAGAAGTGGGGATATTCGCTGATGATTGTACCATGTTCAGTACAATACGCAACTCAAATTACTGAAGCAGTCCATGTCCATATGCAGCAAGACCTGGACAGCATTCAGGCTTGGGCTGATTAGTGGCATGAATGTTACTTGCCGTTTAAGTGGCAGGCAATCTCCAACAAGAGATAGTCTAACCATTTCCCCTTGACATTCAGAGACCGTACCATCGCTGAATCCCCCACAATCAACATCTTGCAGGTTACCATTGACCAGAAACTGAACTGGACCAGCCATACAAATACTGTGGGCTACAAGAGCAGGTCAGAGGCTGGGAATTTTGCAGTGGATAACCCGCTTCCTGACTCCCCAAAGCAGATCCGCCATCTACAAGACACAAGTCTAGAGTGTGATGGAATGCTCTCCACGTACCCGGATGAGTGCAGCTCCAACAACACTTAGGAAGTTTAACACCATCCAGGACAAAGCAGCCTGCTTGATCAGCACCCCATCCAGAACCTTAAACATTCACTCCCTCCACCACAGTGGCAGCAGTGTGTACCATATACAAGATGCAACAGCACCTTCCAAACCTGCAACCTCTTCCACCTAGAACGACAAGGGCAGCAGATGCATGGGAACACCACCACCTGAAAGTTCCTCTCCAAGCCACACACCATCCTGACTTGGAAATATATTGCTGTTCCTTCACTGTCACTGGATCAAAATCCTGGAACTCCCTCCCTAACAGGACTTTGGGTGTACCTAAACCAGATAGACTGCAGCAGTTCAAGAAGGCAGCTCACCACCACCTTCTCAAGGGCCATTAGGGATGGGCAACAGTGATTGCTTTGCCACATCCCATGAAACGATTAAAAAAAAATCCCAGGGAGCTCTGGATTTGTTTGCCCTACCTTTCCTCCTTGTGGGAAATACATTGACTGTACCCAAACTATCTTCTCTTTAAATGCAGCCCATTGTTCCATTGCAGTTTTATCTGCCAATCTTTGATGCCAATTTACTTGGCCCAGATCCATTCTCACCCCATTGAAGTTGGCCCTCCACCAATTAATTATTTTTACCCTAGATTGCTCCTTATCCTTTTCAATAGTCAGCCTAAACCTTAGGGTACTATGATCACTGTTTCCCTACTGACACTTGATTCACCTCATTCCCAAGACCCTGATCCAGCAATACCTCCTTCCTCGATGGACTGGAAACAACTGAGGTAGAAAATTCTTCTGAACACACTGTAGAAACTCTTGACTCTTTCTGCCCTTTATACTATTATCCCAGTCTATACGTGGATAATTAAAGTCCCCCATTATAACTACTTTATAATTTTTGCACCTCTCTGTAATTGCCGTGCAAATTTGTTCCTCAATATCTTTCTCACCTAGTTGAATTATAGAATACACCCAGCAATGTAATGGTACCTCCTATTGTTTCTTAGCTCTAACCAAATAGATTCTGTCCTTGACCCCTCTGCAACATCCCCTTTCTCCAGCACTGTAATGTTCTCCTTAATCAATACTGCTACTCCACTTTACTTTCCTGTCTTTCCTGAACACCTTGTATCCAGGAATACTTAGTATCCAGTCTTTTTTTTTTCAGCCAGGTCTGTGTTATCGCCAGATCATATTTCGATGTTCACCAACCTTATTTACCACACTCACGCATTCACGTACATGCACAATAAATCTAATTTAGATCTTATTACATTCCTTCTTTCTCTGACCCCGCCTAATACCTTACTATTTCCGACTCTAATGCCATCTGTCTTTCCCAATTCTCTGTGGATCTTGGTTTTCCTCTAATATTTCCTCTTGATTTCCACATCCCTGCCAAGTTAGTTTAAACCTTCCTCAATAGCATTTCATCTAAACAGACTTGTCAAATGAAAACCATATGACTTGTGTTATCTCAAAACTGAATGGCTATTCAGATTTCAATACTAGCCCCTAGTGTATGACCTAGTAGCATTGGGTGAACAGTAAACAAAATAACAAGATAGAGGATAATTTTGCAAATATAATACATGATGGGGCCTTGAGTCTAAGCTGTTCATATCCTCATGACTAGTTGCAGTTTTGATACTATTCTAATGTGTGCTTCCCTTTCTGTGCTTATGCCTGTTTTCTTTCCTAATGTAGGTGGTTTTACAGGTCAGCCAGGTAGAATCCGTGATGCACAATCCAGGGGACTATATTCTATTAAGTGCTGATAAATATGAAATCAAGGTAACTTCATTTTTAAAGGAAAAACCAACACCCCTATTCTCTCAGCTTTTTATTACTTCAGTCTTTGTAGCAGGTCTTAGAGATTACTGCACTCCTCCAATTCTGGCCTATTGTGCATCCCTGATTTCTTATGCTCCAACTTTAGCGACAATGGCTAGGCCCTACTCCTCTGCGTCCCTCTACATCTCTTATCTCTCCTTTAGGATGCTCCTTAAAACCAGCTGCTGGTCATCTGTCATATAATGTCTCAGTGTGAAATTTTCGTCTGATAACTCTCTTGTGAAGCGGCTTGGCGACTTATTGCATTAAAGATGCAAATTGTTGACTAGTCATGCATCAGAGATTGCTGAAATGTAAATATGTTCGCTTCCTTCCTGATCTTTGAAAAGCTTCAGTGTTAACAGCTGTTCTGTGTTTTTCATTGTATAATATTTGTTACCTCTAGATATAGCTTTACCTATTTGATTTTTCTTGATTAGTCATTAGAACTCCTGATTCTGTCATCCTTTGTTACTGATATACTTTATAAATGATGATGGTCTACTTCAATTCTATGACTTTCAAGGTTGCTTCAAAAAAAATCGCACAGTGGTATATTTGTTACCGATTCGCAACATTTGCATGAAAAAGTGATTTAAATCCTTTATTTTGCAACAATCAATGGTCCAATCTAGCATTTCTTTAGCAGTCGTACACCTGTGGATTAGCAATATTCAGTTTCATCATGCCATCAGTTGAAAGACCAGCTTTAGCGGTGGAATAGGTTGACAGCAATCTCGGCCAGGTTTGGTTCCAATATTCTTTGGCCTCCTTGTCTCGAGAGACAATGGGTAAGTGCCTGGAGGTGGTCAGTGGTTTGTGAAGCAGCGCCTGGAGTGGCTATAAAGGCCAACTCTAGAGTGACAGACTCTTCCATGGGTGCTGCAGATAAAATTGGTTGTCGGGGCTGTTACACAGTTGGCTCTCTCCTTGCACTTCTGCCTTTTTTCCTGCCAACTGCTAAGTCTCTTCGACTTGCCACGCTTTAGCCCTGCCTTTATGGCTGCCCGCCAGCTCTGGCGATCGCTGGCAACTGACTCCCACGACTTGTGATCAATGTCACAGGACTTCATGTCGCGTTTGCAGACGTCTTTAAAGTGGAGACAAGGACGGCCGGTAGGTCTGATACCAGTGACGAGCTCGCTGTACAATGTATCCTTGGGGATCCTGCCATCTTCCATGCGGCTCACATGGCCAAGCCATCTCAGGCGCCGCTGGCTTAGTAGGGTGGAGATGCTGGGGATGTTGGCCGCCTCGAGGACTTCTGTGTTGGAGATATGGTCCTGCCACCTGATGCCAAGGATTCTCCGGAGGCAGCGAAGATGGAATGAATTGAGACGTCGCTCTTGGCTGACATACATTGTCCAGGCCTCGCTGCCGTAGAGCAAGGTACTGAGGACACAGGCTTGATACACTTGGACTTTTGTGTTCTGTGTCAGTGCGCCATTTTCCCACATTCTCTTGGCCAGTCTGGACATAGCAGAGGAAGCCTTTCCCATGCGCTTGTTGAATTCTGCATCGAGAGACAGGTTACTGGTGATAGTTGAGCCTAGATAGGTGAACTCTTGAACCACTTCCAGAGTGTGGTCGCAGATATTTATGGATGGGGCATCTCTGACGTCCTGTCCCATGATGTTCGTTTTCTTGAGGCTGATGGTTAGGCCAAATTCAGTGCAGGCAGCCGCAATCCTGTCGATGAATCTCTGCAGACACTCTTCATTGGAGATGTTAATGCAGCATCGTCAGCAAAGAGGAGTTCCCTGATGAGGACTTTCCGCACTTTGGTCTTCGCTCTTAGACGGGCAAGGTTGAACAACCTGCCACCTGATCTTGTGTGGAGGAAAATTCCTTCTGCTGAAGACTTGAACACATGTGAGAGCAGCAGGGAGAAAATCCCAAACAGTGTCGGTGCGAGAACACAGCCCTGTTTCATGCCACTCAGGATAGGAAAGGGGTCTGATGAGGCGCCGCTATGCTGAATTGTGCCTTTCATATTGTCATGGAATGAGGTGATGATACTTAGTAGCTTTGGTGGGCATCCAATCTTTTCTTGCAGTCTGAAGAGACCACATCTGCTGACGAGGTCAAAGGCTTTGGTGAGATCAATGAAAGCAACGTAGAGGGGCATCTGTTGTTCATGGCATTTCTCCTGTAGCTGGTGAAGGGAGAACAGCATGTCAATGGTGGATCTCTCTGCTCGAAAGCCATACTGTGCCTCAGGGTAGACACGCTTGGCCAGCTTCTGGAACCTGTTTAAAGCGACTCAAGTGAAGACTTTCCCCGCTATGCTGAGCAGGGAGATTCCAGCGTAGTTGTTGCAGTCACCGCGGTCACCCTTATTCTTATAGAGGGTGATGATATTGGCATCGCGCATGTCCTGTGGTACTGCTCCCTCGTCCCAGCACAGGCAAAGCAGTTCGTACAGTGCTGAAAGTATAGCAGGCTTGGCACTCTTGATGATTTCAGGGGTAATGCCGACCTTCCCAGGGGCTTTTCCGCTGGCTAGAGAATCAATGGCATCACTGAGTTCCAATTTTGTTGGCTGTACGTCCAACTCATCCATGACTGGCAGAGACTGGGCTGCATTGAGGGCAGTCTCAGTGACAACATTTTCCCTGGAGTACAGTTCTAGGTAGTGTTCCACCCAGCGGTCCATTTGCTTGCGTTGGTCAGTGATTGTGTCCCCTGATTTAGATTTGAGGGGGGCAATATTCCTGATGGCTGGTCCAAAAGCTCTCTTAATGCCATCATACATTCCTCTGATATTTCCGGTGTCACAGGCCAGCTGAATATGACTGCATAGGTGTTGTCAGTAGTCATTTGTGCAGCACCTGGCTGTTCTTTGTGCAGCGCTTCTGGCTGCTTTCAGTGCTACGGATGTTAACACGCTGGGGGCTTTCTTGTAGTTCAACAGTGCAATGCGCTTAGAGGCTATGACAGGTTCCAGCTCTTCAATGTGAGATTGAAACCAGTCTGCATTCCGCTTCACACGTTTGCCAGAGGTGGTCATTTCTGAGTCATAGATGACGTCTCTGATGTGGGCCCACTTTGTCTCTGCATCCCCTGTGGGAGTGTTTTGAAGGGCTTTTTCAAGTGAATTTAGAAACTTGCATAACAGCTGTGGATGAGAAATTCTGCTCATGTTGATGCGCGGGCGGCCCTTCTGCTTGGAGTGTTGCAGCTTATTTGGTTTGAGGCTAACCTTGCTGCACACCAGGGAGTGGTCGGTGTTGCAGTCCGCACTGTGGAAGCTGCGTGTGATTTGAACGCTGTTTAAAGAGGCTCGCCTTGTGACGAGGTCCAACTGGTGCCAACGACGTGATCTTGGGTGCCTTCAAGAAACCTGGTGACAGGGTTTAGTGTGAAAGAATGAGTTAGTGATGTAGAGGTTATGATAGGTACACAACTCAAGCAGTCTCTTTCCATTCTCATTCATCCTACCAATGCCATGGCGCCCAAGGCAGGAGGGCCATGAGTCATGGTCGGCCCCAACCCTGGCATTAAAGTCCCCCAGCAGGAACAGGTGTTCGGTGTTGGGGATGCTACTAATGATATTATGGAGTTCCTCGTAGAACTGGTCTTTAGCTTCAGGTGGGGAGCAGAGTGTTGGAGCATAGATGCTGAGTAGGTGTCCTGGACCAGAGGCGGTGAACAGTCGGATGGATAGTATGCGTTCCGAGCCATTTGGGGGTGGCTCTATCATGCTGAGCAAAGAGTTTCTGATGGCGAAGCCCACTCCACGCTGTCTTGGTTCTTCAGGCTCCCTACCCTGCCAGAAGAAGGTGTAGTCTTGCTCTCTTAGAGATCCGCTCGCAGGGAGGCGTGTCTCCTGAAGTGCTGCAATGTCCACATTGAGTCTACTGAGCTCGTTGTTAATGATGGCAGTCTTCCGAGAATCGTTGATTTGTGTAAGGTCTTCCGACAGGCCAGGAGACATAGTTCTGATGTTCCAGCTTGCAAAACGAAGGGCTGGTACCTTCTTTCCTTTTTTAGTCGTGCTGTTTGGTGCGGAGAGAGGGTGAACGGCTGACAATCCGGGAAAGAAATGCTGATGAAGACCCTGCCAGTAGTTGCTAAGCTTGGCCAACGGGACAGGAAGGCCACATGGCTGTGTTCGGGGAGCCCGTCCACGGCAGCGATCAGGAGAAAGAGCGGCCACATGGTCCCGGCAGTGGCTGCCGCTCACTCGCCGACTCCGTGCTGTTTCCACACAAACTTTCCCCACAACTCGGGCTCGGCTCCCGGATCCCGATCCCAGTAACAGTACATCATTGTAAAGGGGACAATGGTGGGAGCTGATGAAATGTTTTATTACCTGCACCCCCTACCCCCCCCACTCCCCGCTCTCAGCTCACCCCCCTCGCACCCCCTTCCCAGCTCCCGCCTCGCACCATCTTCCCTCCACCCCTTCCCACTGCACCCCCTTTCCCCCCACCTCCTCCCACCGGCATCCACCTACCCCTGTGTAGGGGCCCTAACAACCCCACTGCCTTGTGGGCGTCTCGGGAGAGACCAAGGCTAAGGGAGTACACCCTAACAGAAAATCTGGAGTGGAACCCCGAAGGCGGTCATGTGTCACCTTTGGCATGTTTCCGGCAGTTTCGGTGCCAAACGTCATGCTCTGCACTCCTTTGGACCTCACCAGGAAGGCCGAGAGGGGGGGTTTTGACATTTGGGCAATTCACAACCTCCATACATCCGCCCAGGCATGCGCCATGGAGAGGTCACTCCATAGTCGCCTCACAGCAACCAAATCAACACAGAAGGCAGCAGTTACAGGTTATAAGTCCAGCTCAATTGGCGTAGAGATTGGGCGCCATGCGTTGCCTTTGTCAGTGGGAGAGGTCATTGCATCTCACTGGACAGCTACCGCCTGCCTCAAACCGGGCAGCCCCCGGTCAGTAAGGTTCTGTCCCGCCACAGTCCACCTGTTTCAATGGGTGCTTGGAGCTCATGGTCATTGCCCGACAATTGGACTGTAACACCGCACCAAACAGCACAACCAAAAAAGTTCTAATATACAATATATATTTTTTGTCTATATTTTATGTGAGTTTTGCTGGTTTTCAGCCACAGCAATTTGTGGGCATCTTTATAATATCAGTGTGTTTGGATATGGAAACTCATTGACCAGCATGTAACAGCAGCTAAAAGCGAAGATGGAATAGCAAAAAAAAAAAGTTACATAAGCTTTGTTGATATTTGAAGCTGGCAAAATCTAGATGTCACTGAACAGTGCACAGTAGTTTTTTTTTGAAAAACAGAAAACATTTAACTGTTTGTAAAGTTAAATGTTTTTGGTGAAAGTTTCGAGATACTGGTCATGGCTAGTCAGTTATGTTGGACGGGCCACATCGCCTGCATGCCTGACACGAGACTCCCAAAACAAACTTTCTACTTCCAGCTCTATCACGGCAAGAGGCTACCAGGAGGGCAGAGGAAACGCTGCAAGGATGTCCTTAAAGCCTCCCTGAAAAAATGTGGCATCCTTACTGATTTGTGGGAATCTCTTGCCCGAGATCGCCCAAAATGGAGAAGCATCAGCGAAGGCGCCAGCCAGTTCGAATGATGTCGACATGCCCTAGCAGCGACCAAGCGGAAAGAGTTTTCGGAAACTCGAGCATCCCATTCAGTCGCCTCACCAAACGCCACCTGTCCCACCTGTGGCAGAGTGTGCAGATCCAGGATTGGACTATTCAGTCACTTAAGGACCCACAACCCTGGAGTGGAAGAAAGTCACCTCGTTCCCGAGGGACTGCCGAAGAAGAAGGAGGTCTTGCTAATGGAGCTACCTAAACAATTACTCAGATTTGTGTACTCTGGCAACTGCCATCTGTTCTGAATAAATGTTGCCTAGATCAAGTTTTGGGAGAAGAATGTGATTTACGTTCTTGAGTTCAAATCCTTTTGTCACATATCATGGAACTGGATTCACATGGAGCATCTTGAGGGTTTTCTTGTGCCGCACACTGTAATGCCAAGATTATGATGAGGCAAGTTATGTATTGCTGCATAGTCGAAGTGTACATAAGGTCCGAGCACTACAATTGAGACCTGACCAGTCGTTCTTCAAATCCACATTACATACAAAGACTCATCTCTCCAGGATAAGAATTTGTTTCTTCCCAGTACAATTTGCTTCACAAGGATAAAAATATTTAAAAGAATATTCGCAGTTGAGGATAGCTCCCTCAATTAATCACTTGGGCATACACATTTGTCCTCTTCTGGAACTATGCCCTAGAGATGCCCTCTAACAATATCCTCTCATGGAGCCAGTTAAGGTGTAGAAAGCAGCAGTGAAATTATACCTGGGATTACTTGGGTGAGTAAACCACATCTCAAGGAGTTGAGTTCTTATCTCCACAAATCGGGGGTTCCTTGGCGATTTTTGAAGTTGATAGGTGCCTTTTATTGGCAGTTACCTTATTGCATACTCCCAGCACGAGTTCCATCCTTCCAGATCCTATTCCTTATGCAAAAAGTCCAGTGAGGACTGTTTTATGGAAATACATTGGTTTCTCTAACCTCTGTATCTGAAACAGTCAGGTAGGCAAGCTTGCAGTGTAGAATAGTTACGTCTTGTGTATCGCCTTCATGCTTTCTCGTGTGCACTAGCAGTTACTGCTGCAGATATTTTTTCTGATAATTCTAATGTATTTCATGAAATTTCATTGCTTTTAACATTTATAGGTTTGGCCAATTGGGAGAGAGGTCAACTGCAAATGTTTGAAGACTCTTGCCGTGTCAAATGACCGAAGCATATGTCTCCAACCAAGACTGCAATTTGATGGCAAGCACATTGTTTGCGCATCTGATCTAGGATTGTATCAGTGGGATTTTGCCAGTTATGATATTATCAGGTATTGTACACTGTTTCATTATTATCAAAATTATTAGGGATGTTTTAAATGAAAGTCTTACTGTCCAGGCATGGGCATGTCGTTGTTATACTACTCAAGCAACAACATAGAAGTTGAGTTTACAAAACACTGTGACAAGTCATAAAATTAAAATCAATAAATTGTGACCTGGTATTAGAGCAAATAACCTTGAAAACTACCATTTTATCATTTGTGTGAGTTGGAAGTACTAAAAAGTTTAGAAAGAGGAAATACTGAAGATAAATGGTAAAGTAGAGGGTGATATAATATTTGTATAGCAGTGTCAATGAGGTCAATTTAGAAATGTGGAACAATTTATCTTTATTTTTATTTAGAGATACTGAAACAGGCCCATTTTAAAATAAAGTTGTAAGCTGTCTAACTGATTATGAGCAGTGGTGATAAAGATCAAAAATAGTTGATGGCAACAATCTCAAAAATGCAATTTATTGTTGCATTAGAACAAACCTCTAGAAAGGGATAACTTTTCAGAAAGGATAATTCTCACCAGACAAAATCTTAACAATTATAGTTACTGAAATTTCAGCAGATGGGATTTTCCTTGGCGTTGTAATACTGCAAGTCGTCTTTCAGCAGAAGCTTTTGTTTAGTTTAAAATAGTGAAAATCCTTTCAGGCAGTTTTGAGAAGCACAAGTTTAATAAATGCAACTAATTGAGCCTACACCGAAGTTGAACCAAGGTTTTATAAGTTTCAATTTTATTTTTTGTAATTGAAAATCACAATTAATGACTAACTTGCATTTTTTTAAAAAAACAACCCCTGTTTTGTGAATTACATAGAAAATACAGCATAGAAACAGGCCATTTGGCCCAACCAATCCGTGCTGGAGTTGTATGCTCCACTCGAGGCTCCTCCCATCCTTTCACATGTAACTCTATCAGTATATTCCCTTCTCAATTCCCTTCTCCTTCATATGCTTATCTAGCTTCCCTTTAAATGCATAAGTGCTATTTGCATCAACTACTCCTTGTGGTAGCAAGTACCACATTATCACCACTCTGGGTAAAGAAGTTTTTCCAGAATTCCCTTTGATTTCTTGGTGACTATCTTATATTGATGGCATCTAGCTTTGCTCTTCCCAAAATTGGAAAGTGTACTGTTAAGGGAGGGACACTCCATTTCTGGCACTCTCTATCCACATCAAGCATTTTTAAGTCAGGTATGGTTAAGCTCCTACCTCTCTCGCCACATCAGAAGAGCATCTTGAACTGAACCAAGGAAACATTTCTCCTGAGTTATCCTGTGACCTTTGAATGAGGTTTCTAACTTAGTTCCTATTAGTGTTGAATGAAGGGAAGTTCTGTGCTATTCACTCTGGGATTGAGTTGAAACCAGGCAGTAGAAGTGAAAAGCAAGTGGGCACTTGCAATTTTACATTACCTTTGATTCCTTCTACAAACTCTGTTCCCTAGCCAGCGGCTCTATCTCTGCTCTTGGCCACCACCCGAGGCTGAATTGGAGTGTTCACAATCTTGCCATCCTGTTTGACCATCTCTGTAACATCACTGGCTCTATCCTGGCTCAACTTGTCTGCTGCTGAAACCCTCGTCACGCCTTTGTTACCTCTAGACTGGTATATTCCAATGCTCTCCTGGCCAGCCTTCCACCATGCACCTTCTGTAAACTTGAGCTTATCAAAAACTGTGCAGTCCATATCCCATCTTGCACCAAGCCCAGTTCACCCATCACCCCTGTGGTTGCTGATCTCCATTGACTATCAGTCTGGCAACTCACTGATTTTAAAATTCTCATCCTTTTTTCAAAGCCTTGCCCCTTCCTATCTCTGGGGAGATGGTGGTGTAGTGGTAAAGTCACTAAACTGGTAATCCAGAGGCCCAGTCTAATGCCCTGGGGACATGGGTTCAAATCCCAACATGGCAACTGGTAGAATTTAAATTCAATTAATTTGGAATTGAAAATGTTTCTGTAATGGTGCCATGAAACTATCATCGATTGTCATAAAAACCCATCTGGTTCACTAATGCCCTTTAGGGAAGGAAATCTGCCATCCTTACTTGGTGTGGACTGCATATGACTCCAGACCCACAGCAATGAGATTGACTCTTAACTGCCCTCTGAAATGGCTTAGCAAGCCATTCAGTTGTCTTGGGCAATTAGGATTGGGCAACAAATGCTGGCCTTGCCAGTGATGCCCACATCCCATGAAAGAATAAAATAAACAAACCTCCTCCAATTCTGGCCTCTTAAACATCCCATTTTTATCACCCAAACATTGGTGGCTGTGCCTTCAGCTGCCCAGACCCTAAGCTCTGGAATTCTCTCCCTAAACCTCTCTGCCTCTTTTTATCTCTCCTCTTTTAAGACCCTCCTTAAAACCGATCTGTTTGACCAAGCTTTTGGTAATTTGCCCTAATATCATCAGTTTATGTGGCTCGGTACCAAATTTTATTTGATCACGCTCTTGGGAAGTGCCTTGGGACATTTCACTACCTAAAAGGTGCTATATAAGTGCATGTTGGTGTTGACTATAGTAATTCATAGACTGCTGAATGTAAATTTGCCCATTTTCTTTTGGATCTTTTGGAGAAACTCAAGTGTTAACTGACCTGTTCTGCGGTTTTCATTGTATTAACATTCGTTACATCTAGATACAGTTTTACCTATTTGTATTTTTCTTGACAGAGTTATTAGAACGCCTGATTCTACAAATCTTTCCTTGCTCAGCCTGGGAGAAGTCTTTGCTCTGCTGTTTGACAGCCATTATCTGTACATAATGGACCTAAGGACCGAGAAACTGGTTGGTCGCTGGCCTCTGCCTGCGTACAGGAAATCAAAAAGAGGTTCGAGCTTCCTGGCAGGAGAGACGGCATGGCTAAATGGACTCAATGGCAAGAATGACACTGGCCTGGTTTTTGCCACAAGCATGCCAGACCATAGTATTCATTTGGTCCTGTGGAAGGAGAATGGATGAAGAGAAATATTAAAACTGTAGGACATGGACTGCTTGTGCTGCTGTTTCTGAAGATACTTCTGAGAATGCAAAATTTTGCATGAACCAAAGTGGTGCAGACCTGGCATTCTCGTGTGTACAGTACAGTTGATTGCCTTTATTTTTTTTAAAAAGTCAAATGAAACCAGCATGTTGAAAATTATTTTTACAGCTTCAATCCGTTTGCTTGCAAATTGATGTACCAATACAGGAAGAAGGAAAGAGTAAAAACAGTAATATCTGTTTAATTTTACAAGGCACTGTTTAGAGATTTATTATGAGCCAAGGGTTAAAAATTATGCTTGACAAGCACATTCAATGTAATGAATCTATTGTTTGCAGTATTCTGAACATTCCCTGATTGCCTTCATTTCTTCTGCACCTGACAATATAGAACATCTTTTTTATATATAAATATTTCCATTCAGGACTTTGCCTTAATGCTTTTAGTAGTGGTTGCTCTCAAAAAACATGTTTATAAAACATAAGTAGGTACCTTAAATTTGTCCACATTTTATATTTTGGTATAGTCAGTATTTACAATGATATTTTTATTGAAATTTGCCCATGTTGTCACAGTTGTTAATTATCTTCAATATATTCTTTCTGAAAAAATAGTTGGGAATTTACTTGGTTACTTTGCTCATTGTAAGTCTACAAACATGGAACCTTTAACATAAAGTAATGTAATGAAGACATTCCCTTTGCGCTTGAGGTTGTTAGCAACTGCATGTTAAGCTGTCAAAATGGTGGTTGGGGGGGGGAAGCATGACGTGACCCATTTCTCCCCTCCGACAAGACCTGGAAATCTGCCTATCTAGTCATTAATGCTGCGACCAGGAGCTGCTATACAGGTTTCAGTCAGCGAGTATGCAGTCTGTACTGCATACATAGGAACAGGAGTAGACTGACCATCCAATGCGATCACGACTGATCTGTATCTTAACTCCATTTACTTGCCTTGCTGCTATCTCTGCTCAGTTGGAACTATTATCTTCTGCCAAGAGGGAATTGTTACAATTTGAATACTATGAGCTGTGGGAAAGAGCATCTGCAGTCTCAATATTGAAACAAACTGCAGGTATCTATATTTTTAAATGCAGGAGATCCAAGTGATTCTTGTCAGCGCTTTTCTTTTCAAATGTTATGGTTCAGGGAGTTTTATGGTGCTTTTGTCTGATGTTGGGTCTGAATTTATCCACGGTGATGCTTAAATTACACCTAAGTGGCAATATTGTTGAAGGATTGCACGAGAACACGTGACCTGTTTTGGAATCAGTGTATTTCTTCTTGAGGAATAGTTGAAGGTCTGGCTTTAAAATGACCAGAAATGAATAAGAATATTTACTTTGAACCTATTATCTGCTCCTGTCATTGTGTTTATTGAATTGTGTATGTTAGGGTTTTTTAAGAAAAAGTCAGCAATTTGCAAAATATAACTGCAAGGTAAAGTGTAAAGTTGTACATGCAACAGCAGTTGCTTACATAGTAACAGGTGGTTTGAGTAATCTTTGAGGAATGAGTATTTTCCCCTCTGTATGCATGGAGGTGATAACCAGAAGAACAGAGCAGCTCTAGTGAAGAGCTCTCTTATTGTTATGCTATCTATCCTAACCACCTGTATCTGAAAAGTATCTGCCACCAAACTGTTCCAATTCCATTTCTTGTGGTGTTGCCTCCAATTGGAATATCAAGTGTTATGATGCTGAGCCATTTTTGATTGTTGCTTCCGGTTTGGATTGTAAAGGTGAAAGGACAGTGTTGTAAATTTCCTGTCTTCACATTGTTATGCCAACAATTATGTTCACTTTCATTTCATCTGGTTCGTATTGAGTATTAATTGCTTGTAGACTGTTTTAATAAGAAATTTTTAATACCTCTTCAACAGATGAACATCTTGCTGCCTGAAGTAACCTCAGACCATCTGTCAGATGTGCAATAATGCATTTGGCTAAGGAAGTGAAACAACTAATTTTTCTGGGTAGGTGTAAGTAAATGTTGATGTATAATTTTAAAATTTGAATTTCCTTATATACTCTTCAAAATCTCAATATTATTTACATTCCAATAAGGTGTGAAGTGAATGACGGAGGGATGCAAGAGTTCAGTCAGCTTTTTTGAATGCAGCTGGAACCATTCCAGCATATTAACAGAGGCTAGTGAAATGTTTTAATATCTGTTAAATATGCAGTTATCTGAAGATTTTTGCTGGCATAATTTTGTAGCAACAATGTCACAGTCACCACAGTAACATCAAATATTCACTCGTGTCCAAAAATTTACACTGAGATTGTCTGTTTTTGTGAGTATGTGTGGTTTGATTCCCAGGATGACATTGTTGAGATAAATTCTTCTGAAATATTATCTAGTTCTAAGATATGTAGGTTTGATTGTATCATTTACCTCATCAAAGTGAAATTATCCTATTGATCTTTCTTTTCTTCTCTTAGGCAGTCCTTCGGGAATGAGGATTACTTTCTTCCACCCCAGGGTTGAGAGTCCTTCGGCCACTGAATAGTCCAGTTCTGGATCCGCACAGTGTGCCACAGGTGGGGCAGGTGGTGTTTGGTGAGGCGAGTGAATGAGATGCTCGCATTTCCAAACGCTCCTTCCGCTGTGTGCGCTCAGTGGCTGCCAAGGCATGTCGACGTTGGTCGAACTGGCTGGCACCTCCGCAGATGATGCTTCTCCATTTTGGGTGGTCTCAGGCAAGAGATTCCCACATTTTCTCGGAGTCTTTAAGGACATCCTTGTAGCGTTTCCTCTGCCCTCCTGATAACCTCTTGTCTTGACAGAGCTCTGAGTAGAAAGTTTGTTTTGGGAGTCTTGTGTTAGGCATGCAGACAATGTGGCCCGCCCAACGTAACTGACTAGCCATGACCAGTGTCTCAGTACTGGAGGTGCTGATCCATACAATGACCAGGCAGTAACATTTATAGTACAAGGTACACATTTTGTTTTCCACAAGAATTTCCTATGAGTGGAAGTCTGGATTTTTGGGAATCCTAAAAAAAAACCATGACGAGTAATGATGTTTGGAATACTTAATACCGTTTCTGTCTGATTTGAACTGAAATGTAAACATTATGTAGTGAAAGATGGTCTTTACTTACAAGTAATTGTTTTAGAAAAATAGTCTTGCTCTGCAGCCAATTAATTATAATTAGTTCAGCAGTTTGAAGGTTGGTCTTTGAATACTGTAGAAAACAGTTTTGGGGAAGGTGTGCCAAGAATAAAAGCTGCACACATCATTAATCTTAATTGAAAGGCTAACATTTTATGTGTTAGAGACGGTAGTTTTAGCGTGCAAGCAAGAAATGTGAAGAATATAACTGCTGCTTAATTGTACAGTTTAGAAATTATAGTGCATGGATTTAATTAGCAAGGATGGAAAGTGGTTTCCAATATGGATTTTTAAACCATTCCATTTAATTCCTGCAAATATCTATTAACCCTGTGATATTGTGGTATTGAACCCTGTATAGTGGTGTAATGATATGAAAGACTGCAGCTAAGGTGTATTTCCTGGAGATTGGTGAGGGATTGCTTGTAAACCTTAAATAAAAGGAAAATACTGCGGATGTTGGAAATCTGAAACAAAAACAAGAAATGCTGGAATCACTCAGCAGGTCTGGCAGCATCTGTGGAAAGAGAAGCAGAGTTAACGTTTCGGGTCAGTGACCCTTCTTCGGAACTGACAAATATTAGAAAAGTCACAGATTATAAACAAGTGAGGTGGGGGTTGGGCAAGAGATAACAAAGGAGAAGGTGCAGATTGGACCAGGCCACAGAGCTGACCAAAAGGTCACGGAGCAAAGGCAAACAATATGTTAATGCTGTGTTGAAAGACAAAGCATTAGTACAGATTAGGTGTGAATATACTGAATATTGAACAGCAGCAAGTGCAAACCTGAAGAAAAACAACCTGAAAAAAAGTGGGTAAGCAAACTGAACAAACTAAGATGAAATGAAATAAATGCCAAAAAAGGATTGTAAAAAATGTAAAAAGGAATGTAAAAAAAAAAGAAAAAATAACTAAAAATGAAAGTAAAGTGGGGGGCTGTCATGCTCTGAAATTATTGAACTCAATGTTCAATCCGGCAGGCTGTAGCGTGCCTAATCGGTAGATGAGATGCTGTTCCTCGAGCTTGCGTTGATGTTCACTGGAACACTGCAGCAATCCCAGGACAGAGATGAGAGCAGGGGGGAGTGTTAAAATGGCAAGCAACCGGAAGCTCAGGGTCCTGCTTGCGGACTGAGCGGAGATGTTCCGCAAAGCGGTCACCCAGTCTGCGCTTGGTCTCCCCAATGTAGAGGAGACCACACTGAGCAGCGAATACAGTATACTACATTGAAAGAAGTACAAGTAAATCGCTGCTTCACCTGAAAGGAGTGTTTGGGGCCTGGGATAGTGAGGAGAGAGGAGGTAAATGGGCAGGTATTACACCTCCTGCGATTGCAAGGGAAGGTGCCCTGGGACGAGGTGGCGGGGGTAATGGAGGAGTGGACCAGGGTGTCGCGGAGGGAACGATCCCTTCGGAATGCTGACAGGGGAAGGGAGGGGAAGATGCGACTGGAGGTGGCGAAAATGGCGGAGGATGATCCTTTGGATATGGAGGCTGGTGGGATGAAAAGTGAGGACAAGGGGAACCCTGTCACGGTTCTGGGAAGGAGGGGAAGGGGTGAGGGTAGAGGTGCGGGGAATGGGTCGGACACGGTTGAGGGCCCTGTCAACCACAGTGGGGGGAAATCCTCGGTTGAGGAAAAAGGAGGTCATATCAGAAGCACCGTCATGGACCTATAATTGCAGGAGAAATGTCTGTGTAAGATTAAGTTTTACAAAGTCAGTTCCTTAACAAATAATTATAGTGAAGTATGCTTGAGCTTCACAAAATTTTTCAGCCCTTATTAGGGCATGACTAGGTTGACTTAAGCAATTAAAAGGCAAAATTGATGACGGTCAGCACCATGACCACCTCCCTCCCGGTTCTCCTCTCTTCTTGTTCTCCTGCCTCCTTGCTCTCTCCAAGAGTGCTGAGTAGTTAATTCTGTTATCCGCTTAAATATTAAAATCCTGCCCCTCCCACCACCACCACTTCTGTTTGGAACATTAATCTTCAGTAAATCTGCTGCCACTAAGGTGATGTCATCCTGACAAATATGAGCTCAAGACCAAATCAGAAAGTTTCACCTGGCACTGAGAGTACTGGACATAGATGGGAAAAAGGCTGCAAAACAATCTCAGGCCCACAATGTTTTGAAAAAAAAAACTTTTTTTAAAAACAAAGTTGTTCATGGGATGTGAGTGTCGCTGACAAGGGCAGCATTTGTTTCCCATTCCTAATTGCCCTTAAAGCTGGTGTAGGTACACCCACAGTGCTGTTAGGAAGGGAGTTGCAGGTTTTTGACCCAGCAACAGTGGAGGTACAGAGATATAATTCCAAGTCAGGATGGTGTGTGATTTGAAGGGGAATTTGCAGGTGGTGGCAGTGTTCCTATGCATCTAGTGCCCTTGATCTTCTAGGTGATAGAGCTTGTGGTTTTGCTAGGTGCTGGCGAAGGAGCCTTGGCCATTTGCTGCAGTGCATATGGTACACACTGCTGCCACTGTGTGCCAGTTGTGGAGGAAGTGAATGCCTAAGATAGTGAACTGGGGTGTTGATCAAGCAGGCTGCTTTGCCCTGGATGGTGGTGTTGGAGCTGCACTTATCCAGTCACATGTATTCCACAGTCCTGAAATGTGTCTTGTAGATGGTGGACAGGCTTTGTGGAGTCAGGAAGTGTTACTTGCCTCGGACCTGCTCTTGTAGCCACAATATTTATATGGCTGGTCAATAGTAACCCCCAGGATGTTAGAGGGGGAATTCAGTGATGGTAATGCTATTGAATGTCTTGAGGAGATGATTAGAATCTCTCATTGGAGATGGTCATCACCTGGCACTTGTCTGTCATGAATGTTGCATTCCACTTATCAACTCAAGTCTGCATGTATTCCAGGTCTTGTTGCATATGGACCAGGAGGACTGTGCAGCGCACCAGGATCACTGAAGTGAGAGAAGAAAAAAATATCAGACTGTGTCATCACAGGAAGGCTATGAGTTGATTGGTTGGTGAGTATTGTAGCTTTGTTTCCCTTTCGCCAAAGTTAGGAAGTTAGTCTAAGGAGGTGGAAAATTGAACTTGTTTTTTTGATAAGAGCTTCTTTACATTTAAGTGACCCCAACAGAAGGGAAGGGAGGAGCTGGTGAGTCATCTCTTCTGTTTTTAAGTAGTAGTCAAGTTTATTATCTAATATATAGAGGAATGATAGGGCTGCACCAACCTCTAGAGTGCACATCCTGTACTATGTGGGAACTCCAGGACACTTACTGTGTCTTGGATAACCATATGTGCAGGAAGTGTCACCAGTTGGCGTCACTGCAATGCATCCATGATGTTGAGAGCAGGGAGAGGGGGAATGGGTGGTCAAGAAGAAATGGGCAAGTGTTCAAGTTCTGAATACTGCTGAAAGTGATGGTTCATCTGGGTGTACAGCCAGAGCCAAGTCCATGGCACCACAGTTGGCTCAGCTGCACACAAAGACGACTAGAAGAGCAATAGTGATAGGAGATTCAATAGTTAGGGGAAATAGGCGTTTCTGCAGCCGTGAATCCAGGCTAGTATTGCCTTCCAGCTGCCAGGATCATGGATGTCACTGAACGGCTGCAGAGCATCCTGAGGGGAGGGTGAACAGCCAGAAGTCGTGGTCCACATTGGTAACAATGACAGACAGAAAGAGGGATATGGTCCTACAGTCAGAATTTGGGGACCTTGATAGGAAATTAGCAAGCAGGACTTAAAAGTGGTAATCTCAGGATTCCTGGGACATTAGGGCCAGCTCTTGGTCAGACAGGTTGCACCTAAACAGAGCTGGAAACAATTTCCTTGCAGGGTGATTTGCTGGTGCTGTTGGGGAGGGTTTAAACTAACGTGGCAGGGGTGTGGGAACCAGGAAGTAAGATCAGCGAGGAATATCAAGGTGCACAGCATACTGGGAGAGACAGATAGCACTAGAGTAGGAAATGCGTAATGGAGAAAGTAATAAAATCTAATAGAGTTACCGTGCATGTATGTGAATACACAGAGGGTGGTAAAGAAGATTGGTGAGTTACAGGCACAGATTGCCATGTAGAACTATGATGTTCTGGCTATCAGAGAACTGACTCAAAGAATGGCAGGACTGGGTATTAAATATTCCTGGATAGAAAGGGGGAGGGGTGGCACTATTGATTAAGGGGAACATTGCAGTGCTGGAGAGAGATGTCCCAGAGGGTGTAAGGACAGAATCTATTTGGCTTGAGCTAAGGAACAAAAAAGTGCACTTACATTGCTCAGTGTTGTTTATAGGCCACCAACTAGCAGGAAAGATGTAGAGGAACAAATTTGCAAGGAAATTAGAGGTGCAAGATTTATAGAGTAGTTATAATGGGAGACTTCAGTTATCCGAATGTAGCCTGGGCTCGTAGTAATGTAAAGGGCAGAGAGGGGCAAGTGTTCTGTAAAATTTTCTACAGCAGTATGTTTCAAGTCCAACCATTGAAGAGTGAGATGCACTGAGGGGACCTATCTGCCTGTTTCTTCGAGGCTAATCATCTCAGCCCCAACAACCCATCTTCCTTTTGTGCCAGGTATGACTCCAACCAGTGGAGATTTTTCCCCGATTCCCGTTGAATTTGCGCAGGCACACTCACCTCACGTGGAGTTCAGCTCTTCTGCCATGTCTGGAGCCGAGAAGGCGGTAAGCTTGAGTGAGGCAGAGGATCCTACAGTAGTCACAATAACCTGGAAACCTTCAGCTTATTTCTATCATTGCTTAGGGTTATAAGTGTTTGCAGTTTTTAGAGTGAAGACAAAGGCCCTTTGGAGCACAGAAAGTGGTTAAAAATAAAAGCAGCTCAAACAAATGTTAGTGAGAAGACTGCACAGCCATATTGTATTTCAGATATATCCAGGATGAATGGAACACAATCTTCAGAAACAAACATTATTCAGCAAATATTGATGTACAATGACCAAGTCTTTGGAGTTTGCAGATAGTGATGAAATTCTTCTTCTTGCTCATCACAAATTGCAATCAATTGATGGAAGTTCTTAAATACAGCTGGGTTGATCCCTTTAAGAATCAAACAAGCCCCAAATGGTATATGATGGCTGTGGAAGAAGTAACCAGACATTGTACTGCAGCATAGTTATTGAAGAGCCCAGGGCTTCTTAATCCCAAAAGGTTTATGTAGATACTTGACTTCTGAGTCAAACTTCTATTTATTCAATTATAACCCCCAAGCAAAAACAGTAAAATTATCAAACCTGACAATGCACTGACTCCCAGTTTTAAGAGAGGCCTAGTTGGCTGTTTTTAAGTAACCTGCTTGCTCTGGAGGTGGGTTAGTCATTATCATGTGCTAATGAGGTGCATTTGCAGAGTTTTCACTATATTTGAATTTATCACCAACACAGGTTCCTGGGGCATTGGAAGTTCTGAGTGCTCGATACTACCTGTTCACAGCTGCCTTCTCAGTTCCCTTTTGAAAACTTTTTTTGCAGAGAATTCTTGTGTGCATAGCTACGTTTGAAGTTTGCAGGTTTTCAAATGGAAACCCTCAGGAGGAGTGGGTGCCATGGATGTTTAGAATAGGACATTGGACAAGGAAGATGATCACCATCCACAACAACACTGTCATGCTGTGATGGGATCTGGAGATGCATGCGAGAGATCTGACCAGCAGAGAGGAGCGGTAAGAACAACAGAAAGGCAGAGGCAATACTGAGGTGATAGGAGCTGCAGATAGATTCCTTGCCATATCTGAAAAGCAGTATGTCCACAGGCTCAGGTTGACATGGCAGGTGCTCAGAGATATCCACAGCCTCCTTCAAGAGTACTTGATCACTACTTTTGCAGTGTTGGGAACCAGCAAACGCTGCTCAATTTCTGCCTGTGCTTCCTTCCAGTGAGCCATGGAGAACTACTGGATGAACTAGGCGGTTTTAATAAACTGCAAGAGAGTAATGGAGCTGTGTGCCAGATTCCCTGGGTGGTATCAGGATGCTTTTCCCACTGCAGCAGTCTAACATTCCACACCTCTTTGTATCAGGAAACAGAATTACGGCCTGGCTCGGAAGTGACAAGGGATACTTCCTTCAAATTTGGTTCAAAACTTGGCCAGGACACTGGTGAGAACTGCTCTGCTCTTTTCCAAAATAATGCCATGGTGCCATTTGCATCTCCCTAAGGGCAGCTAGGACTTGGTTTAAATGTCTCATCCGAAAGACGGCACTGCCACCAGTGCGGCATTCCCTCATACTGCACTGGAGTGTCTAGCTAGAGGATGTGATCAAGCCTCTGGTGTGCAACTTGAACTCGCAACCTTCTCACTCAGATGTGAGAATTGCTATGACTGAGCTAGGGTGGTCACCTTTTTTCGAGTCTTCTAATGTGTCTGGTAACAAACTGACAGTGCCATTTGTCTTAATGCATAAAGATTTCACCAAGCTTATGTCATTTAAAAACACATTTGCTACAAAACAGTATTGCATTCACAAGAACTTTTTTTTAAAACAGCAATTTGTTTATTAACTGAAACTACATCAATGTAACAAGCTGACAAAACAGCAACTTGATACAAACCGGAGGTAACAAATAATTTAGCAAAGTACATCCATTGGGGCAGTCTGAGATCAGTGGTTAAAACAGATTAGCTCAGCAGTTGTAGAAAGAAACACCGACACAAATGGCATGTGAATAACCTTCGTCTAGTACCTTTTTTTGAGAGCTGTATGAAAATGTACAGGCCATCCTATTAGCTGAATGTAAAAACTCAGTAGCAATGTCTGCTGATCCTGCAGTTGCCTCAGCTAAACAAATGCGCTTTTATATAGTACTTTACAGAGGTCAAACCAACAGTCATTGTGGGCCCCCCCCCCCCCATCAATATTGGTGCACAGAAGGAAATGTTGGCTGCAGTTAACAATTATAAACATTAAATGGTAATCCACTATACTTTTGAGTTGATGTGAACTCAAACCACAAGGGCTCTAGCCACCCTTGAGTAATGGGATCTGCAGATGAGGCAAACGATAACCAACCTACAACATTGCCATTTAGTGAATTGAAGACAAGTAAACATTTGAATTCAGGTGTCAGATACCTTTGAGAGGTGAGAAATGTAAAATTTTAGACTAATTGAACTATACAGCACAAGCTGTAATAAAAACAAGGCTTTCAGCTTGGTAAAATAGTTCTCACTCTATTCTACTGCTACCAAGTCCTTTATATGCCAGCCTGCCATTTTCTAAAAAGAAAACTGAAGTTAACCACTTGACAGTGCTTGGAAGAAATATTACAGTAAAATGTTTTATGGTTTCACTCCATTTTTCCCCCCTATAATCTTTATCTGGGAAGGAGCAAGCTACCATCTTTTCTGTGTTAGTCTTTAGGATGTGTGCTATGGCCCTGCTACAGGTTCGTTCAGTTGTATCTTGTTGCAGACCCAAGGGTACATTTTAGCATTATTTGCACTAAAATGGGCACAAGATGGAGCTGGGAAATCAGAAGATAGGGCAAGTAGGCCTGAGACATGGTTTATGCTCAATTCGTTTGGCCCATAGTTTTCTAATCAATGATATCTTGTGTGCTAGTGTACATTCCATATTAATTAACGAATGCCTAACACAATTTTCCAACCTTTAAACAAAGCCTGGACATCTTCCCTGAAAAACACATTTTGAAGAGGTTGCAAAGGAATTTCTTGTGTGATGGAGTTATTTGGTGGCAATGCTTTAGGCACCACATAGCTGTTATTTAAAAAAAAAATTCTCAATTATATTACTTGTATAAATTTTGAGACTTTCGAGATGGCAAAATTATTTCCTCATTGTGTTTCAAACCACAATTTTACTGAGAAGTAATTTGGAAGTGAAATATGAGTAAGCTATCAACAGAACAGGGCCAGGTGTTGGAAAAAAGAGGGCACAAAGAAACATTACCACAAGAGGTCACTGAGTCACAAAGTGCAAGCTGCAAAGGTGTTGAAGCAATACAAATGAAAGGTGGCCAAATTCTGTCCATGGTATCCAGTGAGTGGATTAGGGTTAGGCAGCAGTTGCTGAATGATAAGCTATTTCCAAAAAATACTTTTTCTTCCTTGAGTATTTTTGGAGGTTGCTGCTCCATGCCTGCACTACTGAGCAACTTGGTCACCATCCACACCCTGGTTCCACCAACAGAGATCACAGCCAGGGCTGCAGTTCATTCACTACTCCATTGGTTAAAACTGATTCACAGATAGTTAGATCATCACCAGCAGTATAAGACAGTTTGTCCAGGCCACCGCTGTTAGTGTAATACAAGTTCAATTTACATTTGGTCTACCTGAATTGCTCAAGGATTTGGTTTTGCGATGGCCTTGAGGCTCCAGCGCTGACTACAGGACTGCAGCACTCCTGTGAACTGTTTCCAAACCCCTCTGTTAATCCAGCATTCTCACCTGTGAGAAAGCACCTGGCTCTTGTTCAGTCCCCTTCAAAACGCAACTGAGACTGGGGCAGAGGTTTATGGGCAATTGCAGGTGCTAACCAGTACCTTTCCTCTTTGTGGAACACCAGAAGTAACTGTGTATTTTACTTCCATACAGTGCTAAATTCTGAATTTTGATTGATTAGATAGAAAATACTGAAAGGAGGAACATTCCAACTCCTGCACAGAAAAATCTGAGCAATTTTTCATCTCCCACCACACTATGAACGAGTTTGTTAGTCCTGCCTGTGCCCAACCTCTGGAAATGGCAGGCAGCACAGCCTACTTTTAGTTGATAGAATGAACAGTTCAGCTTATCTGACAAATATTTAAAAATAAATTAACTCAATGTTGTCGAAATAGAATACTTTATGTGGAAATCATGAGATACAGCTAAATGCACAGTGACAAGAGTATTTTACAAGTTGTAACACCATGGAGGTTCAGATAATGTTGAAAAACCATTCAATTTTCATTCAGGTTGACTAAAGCCATGGGAACCCTGCTTGTGTTACATACCTTGTCTGTATATTAACTACTAAATTCAACCTTTAAATAATACACAACAAATAAGGACCATCATACATTACATACTTATTGCAACATTTATGCAAAAGTAATTTGAATTGTATCATGAAATAGTTACTCAGAAGCTGAAGATAGTGTTAGAGATGCTGGAATCAAGTTGAATGGCAGAATAAAATGATGGACGTTATCCAAAAAGTTTATCTTTAGTTGTAAACAACAGTATTATAAATGGCATAACCTGATGTAAAGCTCACATCCAGCATGATAAAGCAGACATATTATTCACTTACCACAGTTGATTGGCTGTATAATGGTTTCTTTACCTGGTAGTGCTGTATGGACAGAAAGCTTCTCCATAGGGAGACATCATCCTCACACTGCTCTGATGAACCTCTTAGTGGCCAGTTAGAGATTGGCACTGCCAAAGACCTTAGAGCACAGCAACCACCCATCCTCTGAACTTAGAAACACTGCTTGGCATGGGGTGGGTTGCTGTTGGCAGCAAGAGTTTGATTGGGGGGGGGGGGGGCGGGTGTAGAGATCAAGAGATAAAAATTGGTTTGGGGAGGACATGAAGTATTAGGTTTACTTGAATGGCCCAATGGGTTCAAACTTCACCAGTTGAGGATTGCTAGAACAGTAAAAGAACTTTCACCGATGCAGACAATTTTGAGGCAGAGTGCCAAACAATTCAGTGCACTTCATTTAAAAAAAAAACTGTTCACTGATTTACTATTCTAAACGCCACTCAATGCAGCCTGTTAACACTGTCAGTAGCATGTTTTGTGCATTAGAAAGTTAACACCCAACATGGGCTAAAAATTGTTCCATTACAATAAAGCAGCTTAAGAATAAAAACAAACATTTAAAAAAAATTTAGGCAGCAGTTATTACGCACAGTTCCTTGGTCAACAACTGTGCTCCTTGCAGTGTAGTCAGTTTGTAGTTTCGCTATTGCTAAAACTGTGCCCAACGTCTGCGGCCGCTACCATTAATTAGGAGCAGTTGTTCACTTCCTCATCCAAGACGTACCAAAATTATTTCAGGATCACATAGTAAGCTTCAAAAAAAAAAAGTGCTTCAGTATTCAACGCTGGCAGTTGATGCACAAATTTCTCCTCGAGAGATTGTTTTTTTTCCTTCATGTTTTTTGTTTTTAATCCACTTAAAAGTATTGTTTCCCCATTGCTTGGGTTGGCACTTTGATCACATCACATGTACTGCTGGATCCATATGTTCACTCAAATGTCATAAGGTTAGTGGGTATCTGAAAGTAGACCGGAGGGTAAACACATGAGTCAAAGGTGTTCTGCTGTCTCCTGACACCACTTACATTACTGCACTACTCCCTAGAGACATGTGGATCCCAGAAGCTTGCGGTAAGATAAACAAGTCAGCATATGTGCCTCCTGTGGGATGGTAATGGCAACAGCAAAGGCAATGGCTGCAGTTGGCAATACTTGGCTGTCATCTCATCCCCAGCCAGCAATGCAGCTTTAACATTACTTGCTAGTGTTGCCAACCGTTTCCGAATCCACCCCACAGTTTAAATGCTGTGAATTTAACACAGACTATTATTCCCACATAAAAGTAATTTGATTTGTCAAATTAAAGGAACTCGGCTTGCTCAATCACTTTCACCAGGTGAAGCAATAATATTCACATACATAATAACATGCTTTCCCAACTTCATGTGCTGAAATGGAGTGTGATACATCATTTTAAACTAAAAACCAGGCAGCTACTGTATTAAGAAAATTCAACAGACACAATTATTTCTCTTAAATAATACGTCAACTTATCTTCAGTTTTCATAGGCAATGAGCACATTGAGAGATTCTTAATGTGACCAGGATTATTAATCGTCAATGGAACTAGCACATTCCAAGATGGTCTGAATTCATGTGTCAATTCAGACATTTGCTTTGTAAATATGACAGAGTAAACTCGAAGTTCAAATCCGAAATCAGAACCAATTTGTTTGAGATCTGGATCTTGCGTTCCGAAAAGATGATGATCACTGTTAACCCATCTTCTTGTGCAAATGTACCCATTTCAGTCAGTGGACTGGATTTTGTGCTGGAGGCGTGGCTCCCGGTACTGGGCCAAAAAGGTAGGGGGAGCCCCGCCTCCTCCTTTTTGTGTCCCCCTGGAGTGATCCTCCGGTGTTTTTGATTCAAAGTTTTAGCAGGCTGGATTCCGGTCCCTTTAAAGAATTTAAAAGGACAAGGATTCTGCCTCCAAGGGCTGCCAGCTCAGCAGTATCGGCAGCGCCACCAGGAGTGGTGGCCACTGCCTGTACTGCAGAGGCCTCGGACCCAGGCCCAGCACTGGAACCCCGGAACAGAGGGTCGCCCAGGGCCAGTCTGAAGGCGAGGGGGGATGGGTGGGTGGGTGGGTGGGTTGAGATGATCGTTTAGTCCGGGGGAGCGGGGGTCCCAGGGAGTACGTTTTACCCAGTAGGTGTCCTCTGTGGGCCACAAATTGTCCACGGAGAGGAATCCATCCCCCCCCAGCCCGTCACTGGGAGATGGGCCCTCCTCCCCACCAAGCCCCCGCCACTTGTCAGTACCTTCCACATTTTTAAAAAATGTTTTGTTTAGCTGCTTTATTTGTTATTTCAATGGCTTGGACACCACCTACTGCATCCGTGAACGAGCAAAAGGGCCAGGACAATTTTATGATTAACCAAGGAATAATGACTGAAACAGGCACACTGGCCTCAATTTTAACTCCCCCTGCCTGGTGGAAAGCTGAGCGACATGTTCCAGTTTTTCCTGCTCCCGTCTGGTCCACTGTATTTTCAAATTACAGACAGCAAGGACACTCAGCCCAAGGCCGCAGGGTCCTCTGTAAATATGCAGGTCAGGCTCTGATACATTATTGAGGCCTAATTTGCCATGCTAACCTGAGGCCTGAGTAGGAACAGTTTTCCTCACCAGGACAAACCTGCAAACAGCGGCCAGGGCCGTACCAAGACAAAAAGCCGTGTTTAATAAATACAGACTCTACAACATAATGGGTAATAAAACTGTGCAGATATATTTATGTGCTTCATTGTATGCCAAAACTCTCAAGATTTGTGTGAACTGGGTTAATTTTCTTTGCTTAATTCTACAATTTAATGTGCCAATTTAACCTCTTTTAGGCAGTTACCAGTGTATTCACTTTGGACTACATTTTGATGCCAACTGGATGGTCCTACCTGCGGCCTATTGCTTTTGCATGCATCATCCAAGTGCTTGTGCCATAATATTGCATGGAACCTTGAGCTGGTCTGGAACTTGTAAACATTACCTGCAAATGAAAAGCAGTCGTGTAGTCACAACGACAACTTGCAATTATGTAGTAAAATATCCTACGGGGTCTCATAAGAGCAATCAACAAATGACAGTGTTTAAAAATGAATTCTGTTTAAATATGTATAAACCAATTTTGTGTGACAACAAATGATGCACTGAGCAAATATGTGTTTCAAAAATACTGCACACTGCTGTTGAACCTATTTAACTTGCGGCCTTTTACTATGCAGTCTAAGTAGTAGTAGAAGTATGAGGGCATGTTTGTATTAAAATAAACACAGAATTATCTCATTGTGACTTTAGAAAGTTGCTCCATTTCAATAAATTTATTTCGTCCAGTTAATGTTCAGCTGAGAATTTTGTGTAACAACATTTTTTCGTTGCAGATTTTATGGTCAAGACTTTGAGTTCCAAAAAGGGTTTGTCTCATTGTACATCAGACACTTTATGCTGCTCTGTGATAGACAGGGTTGGGAGTCCCTGGCTGGATGTTCCCAGGCTAAATCCAGGTACTCCAGCAATTACTACCAGGAGGCGAGCAATACTCCACGACACATTGCTTTAAAAGAATTAAAAGCTTTAAACAAAACTCAGTCTATTATTTTAAAAAGCAGATAGGTTTTAGTATTCTGTTTCTGATGTATTCCTTGAATATTAAATCAAGGAATATTGGATCACGCCAAACAGACTTTGGTTTGGGAAATATCCCAGCAATTTTCAGTTAACTCTGATTGGAATCTACAAGTAAGATAAACAGTGGCTGGCAGAAGATCTGTAACACAATTATCTTCAGATCAAAGATGTGAGCACCGAATCATTAACAGCCAGGACAGAATTTCTGTTGCAAGTGAACAAGTAGCATCTTCAGACAGAATTGTGTATTTGCTCTACCAACACGCACTCACACAAAGACAAAATATATCTTCCCCCAGCTTCCAAAAGTGGTTTACTTTTGCCATCCTTTGCTAAAACTTCATATGAAGAAATATGGAAATATCTTATTTCACGACACAGGTTGAAGGCCACATTTGCTGCTGTATCAATGAGGCTCATTTCTCAAGAAAAGCTCCAGTCTGAGCCCATATGTAAAGGATTTGAGAGAATGGGCCCTTTTTCTCATTCTGTTGCTCACCTTTATCAGGATCACTTAGTTGAAAGATATCTGGGTGCTCTGGGTCATCAGGTAGAACCACCATCCACCCTGCTATAGACACCTTCTTACTCGGTGATGATTTGAACTGTTTGGAAGATAGTAAAGTACAGATTTTTAAAAATTAAAACCAGAAATGTTAAGCAAAAATTTCTCAAACAATAGCTTAAATGCTACACACTGCTTAATATAGCACAATTAAAAACTGTAGATAGATGGAGTACTAAATGGATTTAATATTACATTACTAATATCCAGCCCAACATCATTTGTGCCCCTATGGGTTAGAAATTCTAGCCAGTAAAAGCATTTTCACCAGTGGGAACTGGACAAGCGAGGACCAAAAATCATGAATCACGGAACTCATCATCGACCTTGCCAATTTTTATTCAAATGAAGGCATACTGAGGCAACCCCCAAGTTCCCAGTTTTTCCAACACTGCTTACTCACTTAAAATGGGAACTAAAAACCAGCAAGTTACTCAGTTTTCAAGAAAGGATAGCTCAAAAAGCTAAATGGTACCAGAGCTACACTTACTTACATTTTCCACTAAACGATCGGTAATATCTTTAAGCCACCTGGCAATCACAGAACAGAACTGGCTCCACAACTCAAGTTGAAGATGAAGGTAATTGTAGAGCATTAAGATTTGCTACAAGGGAATCTGTGCCAACCTGCACTGTGGGATGGCATGGTCACTTATGCACTCAACTGTAATACCTCTAACTCTTTCCAAGTTAGCATCTTCAGCATCAGTTGATTTGCCACTCACACACATACCAAACATTAGGGTGTACCTGTTCTGATCAAAGATACATTGCATTTCTCCAATTTGCTTATGAAAAGTTCTTAGTTTTTCATTACTAATTTGTTAGTAGTGCATGCAACTTAAAAAAAAAAGCTTTAGACAACAGAAAGATGATAGGTGAAAGATTTCCAGATTTAAAAAGTCTAGCCGGAAACGGGTTCTCTCTAAAAATCCAGCACATGCTTTGTTGAAAAGCTACTTAAAATAAAATAACTTGCAGTCAAGAGCTGTTAACCATCTTTATATAACCAAACAAAACATAACAGAAGCATTTCTCTCTTAATTTCTCCTCTGCATATGCTTGCTCAGGTCGCTAACTTACTGTATACTCAGCTCTGCTCGCCGACTTCTACAGAACCTTTAAATTAACCATGTGCTCGATACATATGTATAGCCTCCAGGAAACTTTCTCCACTACCCATAGTCACACACCACACATGGACTGCAGCAGTTCAAGAAGGCAGCTCACGACAATTAGGGATGGGTAATAAATGCAGTCCTAGCCAGCGAAGCCCGCATAGAAACAAAGAAAAACATCCCATGAACAAATTTTAAAAACATAGCAATGTGCCACAATGTTGGACCAACACAGGTGTCAATCATTTAAAAATTTCCAGAAGTTCCTTATAACTTTTGAGATTATTTTGTTACCAAATAGTGGATGTGCAAGAATCTCCAAATCAACCTACCAAAAAATCCACACAAGCACTCAGCACATAGTTTCTGTCTGCCTGATATCGAGTGCACACACTGTTCATTATGGCCTGGAGTTTGCAGTCGCAATGACGGCAAAACTGTCAGAGTTCAACATTACTACCCCACTGAAGCTAACAGCAACTTTAGGAGTCCATACATGTGCAGAATAGCATGGAAATCAAAAAGCTGCTTTTAGCGATTCTATGCTTGTTCAGAGGGTACACAGTTGAGGTACCCCAACCCCAGACTGCAATCCCGAAGTAATCAGTGAATTGACAAAAAATTCCACTTTCAGGCTGTTAGCCCTGCTGTAAAACCCCTTGAAAGACTTGCACCTTGTTGAATGAGGTGTCATTGTTTTCTTTTTTTAAACAGTGTACTAACTTCATCATTACTGCTGAACACCCTCACTGGCCAGGAAAAGCTAATTTTATATTTATGGAATGTCAAATTTCTCCATTACGATAAAATATTCGACATCTTTTTAAAATAATTTTTTTTTAAGTTTGTAATGATATTTTGGCTTCTATCTTAATCCATTCATAATCATTCATTTTGTTATCTGAAAATTTAAATTAAAAAAGTGAAGGGATTCAGTGCTTTTAACTTCCTAGTTAGCAGTGTGTGAGAATACTTCAATCTGATTGGCTGCTTACCCTGCTTGCCGACAACATTGCTGCCTGGATACCCCCTTGACTTGGTGGCAGATTTTAACTGCAGTTGGGAAAGGGGAAATGCACACCAGAGATAGCTTGAGGTCAGTGGTGAGTGTCCTTGTTTTGCCACTGAGGGGGGGTTGGGGGGGGGGGGGGGAAAAAGAGAAGCGGGAAAAAGAGGAGGGCGAGCGAGACCCAGCCTAAAAGGATACATTACACTTCCCAGAGTGTCAGGCCTTTCATGTCAATCCTATTCATTACATGATCCACCATGTAACCTCTGTAATGTTAAGTGTTGGGGGATGCAAAAATGTATAGCCAATTTCAGAAAAAAGTTTGAGAAATTCCTCCTTAGGTCAATCAAGTAAGCTCCAGGAGACCATATATACACATCACTATATATTTAAACTAACCTCTCTCCAAATTTGCTTCAGAATTTAGGACAATGTAAGACCAGGAATGATCAGCTCCATTCGGAAGGTCAGTGATCTTGGGCTTTGGGGCTTACCTTGCCCCCACCCCCATAAAGTGTGTACAGAAGGTTCAGAATGGTGTGCTGTAGCTGCTGCTAAATTAAATGCTTTGAGCAAACTTTCACTGCCCAGCACGATATGGAGACTGAGACACTGATCACAGAGGCACAGGCACGACCTACTGTACCAATAGTGAGGACCATACTGAGCAGCAGTTCTCAAAAAGTTCTTCTTTCTTGCTTTATTTTCCTTTTATCTGAATTTTCTTGTGGAATGAATTTTACCCACTTTCTCCTTTTATCTCAATGCATTTTCAAAGGAATCCTAATAATTTTTTGCTGCTGTTACCAAAGTCTGATTTCCACCAGGCTTGGATGGGATTTTGATCAATCACCTGAACATTACCTTTTACCCATTAGATCATTCTCCAATTTCTTCCTTTGTTTTCATCTCCGGGACATTGCATTGTGTCCAGTAAAACAGTCTCACCATCACTTTTCTCCTCAGTTACAGATTCTATTCCCTCAATTCTCACTAAGGATGCTCCCACATACTTTAATGTGATTCTTCAGCCCTGTTCAAAATTAATGTTGCTGACAGTCTGAGTGTTACAACAGATGGTACTGATCTATGGAACTGCCATCAGCAGGCGACAGTGCACAAAAGGACGACAGCAAGGCCAACACTAAGCACCTTTGCTCGATCGCCACAGCTGTCAACACACAGAAATGGCAGATAGTCGTGAGAAAGATTAGCTGCACTCCTAGAGCTTAGACACATGGACTCAGATAGCAGGAGGTCACATTTGAAAAATGTCACTAGCATTTGAAACTAGGCTTTATATTGCCTGCAGTCACCAGCTTGCTTTCATTAACTGCTGTCGCTGGCAAAAACAATGCGTGAACTTGTTTTGAATTCAGCCGATTCTGTTTTCTGGAAAAATAAATCCAACAAATGAGTTCCCTGCACGAGCTACATTTCAAACACAACCTCACTGCTTATTATTCTGTCAAAAAAGCAACTGAAATTATCAACACATGCCCTCATGAAAATATGAATCCAAATATGAGCATGGATTGTGCATTCAGATTAGTTAGAACTGATGTACAGGCTGGTCTTGATATTTTACCACTAAACACTCATGCACTTTGGAGTTTCGGCGCAAATCTAACTCTCGCATCTCAAACATTGCTCTTTGTTCCAACCCTGTAATCACGTTTCACTCTCTCAAAGCTCGCCAACTTGGCACTGAGATTGGTTGTACTAAGCACGTGTGCATGGCTAAAACTACTTTGGATGCTTTCAAAAGTTCTCCCGTTCAGCCGAAGGTGTTGTACTTTATTTCTGTAAAAGCTGATGGAGCTGGTTCATGAATGCTAAGGACATCTCCTGTCTCCCAGATCACAATTATAAATAACCCTCACCTGAAGAGTAAGCAGAAATGTGAGGAATATTCGAGAAGTTGAGTGAGTGAGTTAAAGAGCATGAATTATAGTAAGGGGAGACAAAGGCAAGTAGTAACAGGGGAGTAAGATTTTACTGCAACAGTCAATACCACTAAATGCAGGTCTTTGATGGTTTAAGTCAACCCGTACACAGGTCCTGATTGTACTTGAACAACATGCTCACCTGGGGTTGCTTTTGTATTAGATATTGTTTCAGTGAAATGCATAATGACATTTATCTGGTGGATTATCATTGCTCATACTAATTGTCATGTTTTCGTGCCAAGCTTTGAGCAGCACAGTGGCGAGCACCGCAGCCTCACAGCTCCAGCTACCCGGGTTTGATTCTGGGTACTGCCTGTGTGGAGTTTGCAAGTTCTCCCTGTGACCGCGTGGGTTTTCGCCGGGTGCTCCAGTTTCCTCCCACAGCCGAAGACTTGCAGGTTGATAGGTAAATTGGCCATTGTAAATTGCCCCTAGTATAGATAGGTGATAGGGGAATTGAGGGAAGGTGGGGATGTGGTAGGAATATGGGATTAATGTAGGATTAGGATAAATGGGTGGTTGATGGTTGGCACAGATTCGGTGGACCGAAGGGCCTGTTTCAGTGCTGTATCTCTAAATAAATGATGAGAGGGCTGTCGTCACCTTGTGGACTGCTGTGATTATTCTATTTTGCATATAATACTTTATTTCTGAAAAATGATTTATCCATGTACTTACTACTTGAGGGTAAAGGTATTTAAGTGAGCGTGTTCCTTTCCTTTTAATGATATTCTATAACAAAACGACCCTTCAAGTCAGTCAGAAGGCTTATGAAGAAAGCAAAAATGAGCTAAGGTTGACTTGCTTTCATTAGCCACGAAACCTGGTGATATTAATTATAATACGCACAAGAGATAAACAGGGGCTGTGGGAGTTATCGCTTTTTCATTGTGTAAATTTACAGCTGAAAACATTGGTTAAGAAATGGCCACGGTTCCAAAACAATGGTTTTAATGGTGAGGTTGTCACTTACGCTCTGTAGCTGTGTTTTGCAATTTCATGCCCTCAAATGAGCTTAAGCACTGGTAAATCCCACAACCAGGTAGCTATGAAGAGGGAGAGAGAGGTACAGAAAAAAGAGCAAAAGATAGAGAAGAGATGAGTGCTATTTGCACGTTCCTGTAGCGGATGTGATAGAGTAGCTTAGTACTTGTAACAATGTTTGTTTTGGGTACAGTTTAATGCTTCAGATATAACAACTTGTAGTTATTATAGCACCTTTAATGTACTAAAACTTCCCAAGGCACTTCACAGGAGCATTATCAAACCAGATCGGACACCGAGCCACATAAGGCAATATTAGGGTAGATCACCACAGGCTTGCTCAAAGAGGTAGGTTTTAAGGAGTGTCTTAGAGGAGGAGAGAGGTGGGGAAGTTTAGGAAGGGAATTCCAGAGCTTAGCAGCTGAAGGCACCACCACCAATGGTAGAGTGATTATAATTGGCATGCAACTGACAATCTTGCATCTAGGATTTGTCTAATATTGATTGTCTCAAGTTTACTGACCTTTCCTCTGTATAACAATTTTTAACAAGTACTTTGGGCGGCTCAACAAATAAAAGGGCTTAACACTTGCACAATAAAGCCGTGCCAAAACACACAACTGCATTAGATATTTCCACATACACCCAGAAGATGGAGCTCTTCAATTTTCCAACACAAGGTGGTCACGATCTCACCTATCTTTTTAAAAAATGTTAAGGTATTTCAAGAGCCACAATAGCTAATAGTTGCCACTGCTAACTTTTTACTTCATCTGAAATGACCTCTGACTTCAAGCATACTGTTGCTATTGTAAACAAAGAACTAAATAATGCTCAAGTCACATTCCATTCCATTCATAATAGAGGGAACTTTATGAATAATGTCCAGAGATCAATTTAAATTAAACTGAAACATACACAAATGCAAAGCCATTAAGAGTTTAAGTGGACCATCAAGTACCACATCAGACAATTCAAAAACATTAAACCTAAGTTTCAGAGTAAATTGTTGGCAGAAATATTGCCGTGTTTCTGGTTACAACAATTTTCTCAGAAAATCGACAAATTTTCTCCATTTGGCTGTGCCTTTTATCCCCCCCAAAGTTACTTTTTTTTTTAAACTTGGAAAAGGAACAGTCAGACAGATCAGATATTGTAAGTAAGACACAGAGTAAAGTTCCCTCCACTCAGCCTCAACAATATGATTCAGTCACAAATCTCCTTCCACTGGCCTGTTCTCCGCACCCCACACCATCCATCCTGGAGCCCCTCTGGTCAACCTGGTGCCACAGAAATAAAGACAGTTTTGTGCAGTGGGTCCAGGCCCTGAGGAACTGGTATGAGACTGCTCAAACTCATTGACATGACAATCAGCAGAGTAGATTTTCATTCCAGCAGCCTGGGCTGGACATGAACACTTATTCAAGAAATAAAAGACTAGTAACATAACTCACTCCACTCCACAGATCCTTCAGTAATTATGGGCAAGGCAGGGTAAGGTAACATACATGCCCAAGAAATATCAATCCCTTTCAAAGTTTTACCATTCAGATCATACACTTGGACCTTAAGCTTTCTCTAAAGACCTTGTTAACTGGTATTTTCTCCCTCTTCCTATTAGCAGCAATAGTAATAAGAAATGATGTAATTTAACTTGGTCTATCATGTTTGTGAAACATTGCTAAAATATTTCACATTTGTTGTTTTATATACACACAACCCAAGTTTAAAACAGGTTCAGAACCATGTTTCTATGAGTTCTTGTGCCGTTGTCCAATTTCAAACTGCAGAAGAGGCAGAAATCTTCCCTGAAGGTAAATGCATATCATAGTCAGGTACTTCTGTTGTCCAGCACAGGATCCTAAGTGTGCAAATAAAGGAGGCTCCAGTACTGGACAACCTAACACTATTTAAAATGGCTCTGCCCAAAACGAGCAAAATTCCAAAAGGAAGGGAGGGAATAACTTCTGGAACTTTGTATCTTCTAATGTAAATGGGGACAGAATACAAAGACTAGCAGAAATAGACAGGGACAGTTTATTAGAGAGAAAGATGCATAGACTAGCTCAAGAGGGGAGAGATGTGCATAGACTAAACTCAATGGACTGGGGGCAGTTTAGCAGAACCCACTTCTATTAAATGCATCTTTAAACACCTAAAGAAAAGCATTTGCCAAAAGTACTTTCAAAGAGTACATGGAGAACCAGGAGATGGCTCTTTGCCATCGTCCATATAACTCCTTGACCAGTGCTCAACTAAACACATCCACAATGGAAGAAAGTGACCAATCTCAGCTACCCTCAATGAGAGGAGCAGAAAGCACAATAATGGAGATGCAGGAAATCTGAAAACAAAACAGAAAGAGCTGCAAACACTCAGCAGGTCAGATTGCATCAATGGAGAGAACAGACAAGTTAATGCTATAGGTGTGGACCTTTCACCAGAACAGATTTGCAGCATTTTCTGTTTTTGCTTCAATTGGAAGGAAGGTGACCAACTCTAACCCAAAATGCCCCAATTCAGCCAGGGCACCTGCACCTTGAAAGATGCCTTGCTGTGGGCACAGAAGGAGGTTCACAACCTATAGGGAGTAATCACCATATTTGTCTGGACCTTTCCTCTGGCCTCTAAGTGTTAGTCCCAGTTTTACAGCGTGAATTTCCAACTCCTGGATTAAGACTATCCAAACCTAGTTCCTTTAGAACCCTTACAGTTGGCAGAGGGAGAAAGAGAGAAGAATTTATTCCATTAGTCTGGGATGAATTGTAATTAAGGTCCCAGGAATAAAATACAAATTATGATCGATTACTGAATAGATTTTTATGTTTCAAATATTTGCTTTCAAGTAGTGAAAAGGGTGTTTTAAACTTTTTTTTTCAGATCAAATGAAAATGGTCAGAGGGGTTAGGGGCTTCAAAAAATCCCATTAGTGATGGAAGAGAATAGAAAATGAATGCAAAGCAGTACAAGAATAAGAGATTGGATGCTTTTGATGGTATCCTACCTACAAGGGGTTTTTTAAAAAATCCATAACTGATATACAAGGAATTACATTTCACATTATAAAAATAAAGAGCGTTCCTTATACTACCATTAACTTGAGGTGGAGACTACTTACATGCTTCCTTTCAGAGGCTCTCAGCGACTTTGCAGAGTAATACAGCAGAAGCGATCCAGAAAGTATGAGCCAGTAGCGCGTCCAGGAGGACATCTGAAGGCAAACAGAAGGTCAAGTAATTCTTCAGCATTTAACCAAACTAAGCTGCATTCCTAAAAGAATAGTCGCCATGGCTTCTGTTTACCAGTTATTCAGGCTGTAAGTCATGGATTTCCACATTTTGCACCCTGAATGCTCTGCAGAATGTACATCGTTTTTGATGCTATGCTGCAGGCAAAGAATGCTTTTCTCTTTTGTAACATGTGCAGCCTCTTAGTATTTCGCAAAGTTTTGGCAAACCGCTGTTATTTTCCAGTGTGGTTTCTGGAGGTTTGGTATTGTCGGTGTGCGTACAAATACTGGGCCATTTATTGGTTTTAATGAATTATAAATCAATTAGAACAATGAGATCTAAATCGTTGACATTCTGTATTGGTGCTACGCAGAGACGTCAACCTTTGAGCATTGCAACGAGTGAGGCAGGCCCTCCAAAACTTACCATAGGGTCAAAGTCCCAACGTAGGGAGAGACGGGTCAATGGAGTGGAGCCTTTGTGGGTGGGGACATTTAGGGAGTGAACCGTTGGTGATGTCTGAGGATGGAGCCCCTGGTGTGGGTCCAGGGGTGAAGCATTGATGGGGTCTGTAGGCACGGAGTCTGGCCGGCTGTTGGTGGTTGCGGGGTGTGGGGGAGTCAGCCCAAAATTATTCAAAAAAAAACACTGCCCTGTTAAGATCGGCAGGACCTCCATGCCCATTACCAGGCTCTCTGGCACCCTTCCCACATCTCAACCAGACAAAGTTGACTGATGGCAAGAAGGGAGGGCAGTTAATTGTAATGGGAAATAGCCACAGATTCTTGAGTGGGGCCTTTTCTTCATATTTTCAGTGTTTTGCATTCGAGCTGCTAGTCTCATAAAAGAGAATGTATAAATTCGCCAAGACGAAATGACTTTAATTATCTTTGTATTAAAATACATGACAAAGGACAGCTGCTCTGTTAAGAATTTACCAAAAGGGGGAGCAGTGTGCCCTGCAGTTCCTCACACTGTGAATTTAGCAAACGGCACTAAATTACACCTGAAGCAGCAGCTTTGAATGCCGGTGATCAAGTTGTAATGAATTATTCTGTGTTTGCTATTGATTTTCTACCTGCGAATGGATTTAATTTGCTTTTTTTTTAAGGGCGAAACAGAGTAGACTTTTTATCAAATGGCCTGGACTACTCTAAATCTGCCCACCTTGGACTGGTTACAATTTTACCATCTGGTTTGATCTATTTATCTCCTGTAGGCAAGAACATACGGTACAACAGCAGACCTCCTGTAAATACCCACAGCAACTCAGGCTGAACAGTATTAGTCAAATAAGGACAATATTGTGATGCCTATTTATGGAAAACTCTTGGAAAAAGGCACAGCATCATCAAAGACAAAGGACTGACTGCAAATGCAAGATGAAAAGAGAAGTACTTTGACAGGTTGCAAATATTAAATGTCGTTTCTTTTGTCATAACTCAGTGTACCCTCGCCAACCTCCAGTGGCATCTCAGGCCCAGATTCTCTGAATTCAAAATCCCTCCAACATTTTACCTATGAAACCTCCTCCAAAGCTATATTTTTAAAATTAATTCTCAGGATGTGGATGATGCTGGCCAGGACTGCATTTATTGCCCCTGAATGCCCTGAGTTTGATACAGCTGAGTGGTTTGCTAGGCCACTTCAGAGGGCAGTTAAGAGTTAATCACATTGGCGTGGGACTGGAGTCACAAGTAGGCCAGACGGCAGCTTTCCTTCCCTAAAGCACAGCATTGCGTGTGATCTCCATTCTTCTGAGGTTGGCCTCCCTCAAACCCTGCTACTCCCTGTTCCACCACCGATGAACAAGCTTTCGGCCAAATAGACCCCAAACTCAAACTCCCTTCCTAAACCTAATTGGGCAAACGTAGAGAAGTTGTTTACATTTGCAGGCAAGACCACTACTGTGGACCATAAATGTGAGATAGCCACTTATAAATCCAAAAGGGAATTCAGGAAAAACTTCCTTTACCCAGAGTGTGGTTGGAATGTGGAACTCGCTGCCACGTGGAGTGGTCGTTGAGGCGAATAGTGCAGATGTATTTAAGAGGGAGGTTAGATAAACACAGGAAGAAAGGAATAGAAGGATATGTTGATGGCATTAGATGAAGGAGATTGGGAGGCAGTTTGTAGGGAGCATGGACCTGTTGGGCTGAATGGCCTGTTTCTGTGCTGTAAATACTATGTCATACTACGTAATGACCCTTGCTCTTGCTACCTGTACTCCATTTTCAAAGATCTCCTCAAAACATATTTCTTCACCCAGACCTCAATCAGCTCCCCTAATTCTAACAAATTATACAGAAGGGATGGGATTTAGAGAGGGAAAGGAAGAGAGAGACGGAGATGGGATGGGCTTTGACTGATTTCATCATCCTGTTAAAATATTTTTTCTTTGCCTCCTGGAGAGGAAGCTATTTTCTTTTCCCCAAAGCATTTTCCAATGTTGCTGTAATACCCCCACCAGGAGGCATAAGTGTGTCCCAGGTTGATGCCCTACAATTTCCAACCCTCATTATGAATGCGAGAACTTCGTGTTGGAGAATCATGGGCACAAAACCATCACTACGTGGCTTGACCTATTAGTGCAACCTTCTCCCTTCGTCCCCCTGATGTGATTCATGCCTACTAGCATATCTAGGACTTCCCACCATGATTACCCAGGACTGTTGTGGTCCTCCTGGCCCCTAATTCATGGAACAAACCATTCATGCTAAAAGGGGAAGGATTCCTGGTCTGTTCACCTGCTCCCCTCTCTGAAGCTAGACAATGGAAAGGGAATTGGCTCCAGAAGGAAAAGGGACAAATGAATGCAAATCATAAAATAAAACACATTTGTGTCCTTTGAAGACACAGTTTGTTGTATCCTTTATTGACCTGTGTTTTGCTTCATTTACTGTGGTTTTTAAAATTTTCATTTTTTAAAATTTCTAGAATTTAATTATTGGAGGAAAATTCCACGATAGTTAAGACTGATTAGAATCCTGCCTTGTTGCTCACTTGGTTTTAAAGACTTACTACACGGCCTGAGAATGATAAACCATAAATCGCTGCTAGGATGACTTGAAGAGATAAAAACAAACTGTCAACGTAAATTGCACTTACTGCTGGCTTCTTGCCTTCTTTTAGTAAAGTTTTCCGCCTCAGTGGTCCTTCTATTGTGATGGTTCCAGTTGTACCACTTAAAGGGCAACTGCATGCGTCTGTTGGGCTGACGAGATAAAGAAACAAGTCAGGCCAACAATCTCTTGAAAACACCATCAATACGGCACTTCATTCTGCCGATTTCTATAGAATACAGCTCTTCTTAGATAATCAACAACCCTAGATGGTTTCCACCAACTATCAAAGATTTTAAGTGCAAGTTAACCTTTAAGCATATTAAGTTTTGCATTATGCTTTAAGACTTCACACGTGCAAGCAAAAACTTCGGAGGAAAGTAAATAAAAAATAAACTTGCCATTTTCTGATTTCAAAAAACAACTGCTCGTCAACAGGGTCTCCACTGGCCAATATGCTTTTTCAAATAAAGAAAATAGTGCTGTATGCTGTAGCATAATGACTGAACAAGGCGTTAAGTATGAGGATGTCCTGTATTGTGCATCTGCAAAATTGTGTTGATAACTCAACTTCAGCACAACTTAATTAAGGAAGGGCCTGCTTGAAGCTAGTCGAGGGGTCAAGCATAATGTGTATTATGAGTTACTGTGATTCTCTGAATATTGAAAGAGAGGAAGTGTTTTTTTTGGCTTAATTAAGATTCTGCAGAATGATGAAATAAACATCGATGATTGTATTGTATACAAAGCAAGCTACATATCCAAAATGCACCTCTATGTTTTAGTTAAATATGTAATAGTCACAATATTTCACACTGCATTACAGTGATACACCTTGTAACAGGCTTAAGTTTCGTAAAGGCCGTTCTTCAACTGAAAGCATGAAGCCTTCCTTTTTTTGTGCATGTTTGATGGTCAACATAATTGGAGATTTGCAGAACTACTTCTTTATGTTTGGAAATCATTTGTTCCATTCTGTGTGGCAGAACAGTGCCCTTTCAACAAGATATGTTAATATTAAAATCAATCATCGAGCAATATTTATACCATTGAGTTACGATATACCAGATTATCCAATCAAATGTAAAACACAGATTCAACCCCTAAGGTCTAGATTTTCAACGGCTTGTTAATTACCTGCCTATTTTGAAGAGTTATATTATTTCATCCAGTCTACACTTCACTGCTGTTTGATCCTTTTTGCCAACCCATTGCACACTAGTGTTCACCATTCAGGCATCAATATCACTAAATATCACCAGTGACCATAAAAGGCTGGTGCTTACCATTCAGGCATCAATGCAGCTGAATGCCACCAGTGGCCAACCTGAATATTAAGATAATCTGTGCGTCAGCCATTTACCACACTCTCTGGTCAAGTCTGTAAAGCCTCTACAGAGCAAAATGGTTGCATCACCTTAGCTTTCCACACAATATTGGGTAAATCAAACTATGTGTTCACAAAATGGAGTTCAGCATACAATTCCTTCACACATTAATGTGGTAGCATTCCTCGTGTTGACAATCTCTACTCTGTTACAGCAAAACAAGACAGCCATTAACATAGTCAATCTGCCAAAGGAAGCAGCAGGATAACAATATTCAAAACAACTGGGGCTATAAAGTGAAGTTTCCTGAGGCAGGACTGAGGAATCTCCATCTCTGACCCAGATCAACTGGCAAAGGTTTACGGGAATTATTCTACTGCTGATCTGTTTCAAAGCATATACTTGATTTTGTCTTTTCCCTTTTCTTGTCCACAATATTTGTGTTTTGCCTGTTCGTTCCCTGGGTTAACAAAACTGGTTTTGATTCCAATTGGGTTAGAAAGTTTCCTTGACTAAATGCAGTTTATCATTTAGCTTGTGACCTAACCACTTACACTGGGTTCACGTTTTACTTAATCTCTCTTCTTCTACAGGGAATGATACTGTTCAATTTGGGTAGCAAACAAAAACATACAGGGCCTCTAAAAGAATTGGAGGGGGGAATGGAGGGGAAAGAAGGATTAGCTTCATTTCTGGAATTTATTCAAAGTTCAGTGGCTGTAAAAAGCAGGAAACACCTTTCCTTCTTTAAAGAGAACCAAAATGTACTCCTCTCAGTAATGACCCCACATCAGTACTAATATAAAATAAAAACAAGAAATGCTGGAACCACTCAGCAGGTCTGGCAGCATCTGTGGAAAGAGAAGCAGAGTTAACGTTTCGGGTCAGTGACCCTTCTTCGGAACTGCTCAGTACTTGTTGCCTCAGTCAAGAGATGGGATTATAAAACCTGTTGAACTCCAAAGACACCATCAATGGTGGTTCTTGGTGGGCCTACCAGGAAGGGTTCTTGAAAGATATGGAAGGGTTCACTCTCTCAGATTTTCACCAAATCTTCACCCTTGATACAACTGCTCCGAAACTGTAAAACGAGCTCCATCAGGAATCGGAATGTCAACCTTGCAATTTACATAGTATTTGCAGCACAGAAACAGGCCATTCTGCCCAACAGGTTTATGCCAGTGTTTATCCACCACGCAAGCTTCCTCCCCCAATTCTTCATTTAACCCCATCAACATATCCTTCTATTCCTTTCTCCCTCATGTGTGTATCTAGCTTCCCCTTAAATGCATCTGCACTATTCACCTGAACTACTCCTAGTGGTAGCAAGTTCCACATTATAACCAATCTTGGGTAAAGAAATTTTTCCTGATTTTCCTATTGGATTTCTAAGTGACTATCTTACATTTATGGCCCCTAGTCTCTCCCACAAGTGGAAATATCTTCTCTAGGTCTACCCGCCAAAAAACCTTCTAAATCTAAAAGACCCCTACTAGGTCACCCTCTTCTGTTTTCTAAAAGAAACGCAGTCTATTTCATTGCTCCTTACAGGTATAACCTCTCAGTTCTGGTATCATTTTAGTAAATCTTTTTCTCAGCTTCTCCAGTGCCTATATGTTCTTTGTATAATATGCCGACCAGAACTGCTCACAATACTCCAAGTGTGGTCTAACGAAGGTTCTATACATAACTTCTGGTTTTTCAACTCTATCCCTCTAGAAATAAAACCTAGTGTTTTGCTTGCTTTCTTTTGACCATATTAACCAATATTGCTACTTTTAGTGATTTGTGTATCTGGACCCACATTTAGACAATTCTTTTCCAAGGAGTACATGGCCTCTTTATTCTTCCTACCAAAATGTACCATCTTATACTTTTCTACACTGCAGTTGACTCCAGTGTTCCAATGTGGTTATTGTGCTGCCCTGAAATACTACTGTTACAATTCTTTGACTCCTGCACAGAAAGCAGACATCAAGCTCTAAGACTGACATTATATATACCTTTAGTAGTGCAAGTATCCTATCAACAACTTCTTAGCTTGTCCCTCTGCATGTCTGTGACCTCCGCAAGCCCTCCAACAGATTTGCATTCCTCCAACTCTGGCCTCTCACCCCACCATTGACGGCCATGCCTTCTGTTGTCTAGGCTTTAAGTGCTAGAGTTCCTTCTTTATACCTCTCCGCCTCTCTCTCCTCCTTTAAGACACTCCTTAAAGTCTACCTCTTTGACCAAAATTTTAGTCACCTGTCCTAATTTCCCCTCATTTGGCTCGTGTCATTTTTATCTGATAAGGCTGAGGTATATTGCAGCATTTCCCTACATTGAAGGCGCTATATAAATGCAAGTTGTTGTTGCCAATTCAGGGTTTCTACTACAGCCCGCAAAGGGTTAACAAAGGTCACTTAGTTTATGAAGTGAAACAAAGCAGTGTTTATTCAATGAGCTACTTGTGCTTTGCCTGGATTGTAAATGATTAGTGTTCCCTGGTACAGAATAAATATAGTATCAAAATAACCAAAGTAAATGGACACAGATGCAATGGAGAGTTGAAGGTGCTGCACAGGAAATTGTTAAATACAGAGGTCCTAAATCCCTGGGAGGCCAGCAGCACACTGCTGATTTAGCTTAGCTACCAGTTCTACTGGAAACTTGGCCAAGTTCTGGCTCAGGCTGCGAATTTCTGTCGGGGCCTGTTTGGAACAGAGGCCTACCCGTATTACTCGAGACCCGTGACACTGGAGAGTGGGCAGCCAGCAGAGATGGTTCCTACGTTGGGTGGATGCCCAAGATGTGCATGAAAATCAACTGACCTCTCCCCAACCCCGGAAACTCCGATGGGGTCAAGAGTAGAGGTCACTGGCAACTGCTCTGCTACACACTTATGTTGGTGGGACTTGGCTAAGGATTCTCAGACCCAAAGTTTAGTCTGCAAATGAAGGAAGCATACATTTCGGGAAAGAGTAATCATCAGTTTGTTTACAATCCTCATTCACAAGCCACCATCACAAAACATCACTTTTGATTTCATGGTGCTTTGCTAACTATTTGAAATAAAAAGTTGTGGATTTTGAACTGGTGCATGGAACAGAATAACTGGGAAATAGTTCCATGGTTGCCACAGTGACAAAACGATGCTCGCCAACCTTAGGAGTAGCATACAAAAGTTTGTCACTTCATGCCACCCAGTGCAAACGTGCTCTGTGGTACGTGATCACCATCACAAGGACAATGAGGGATAGGCAATAAATGCTGGCCTAACCAGCAATGCCCACATCCTGTGAAAGAATAATTTTAAAAAATGACAGCGTTAAGCTCAGATAGCGTTCTTATACATGAGCTGGTATGATTAAAAGGTGGTGAGCCGTGTTGCTGGATGTCAATACATGGTTGTTGAATCCGTCTCAACCCAGCTCCTGAAAGGTCGGTAAAATTGCCCTGAATTCAGCACTAAATTGAGAATCTCACTGACAAACTACAGGATGGCCAGCGAGGGAAATAGAAAAATAGTCACATTGGGGCAGCACGGAGATTCAGGCTGAGGAACATTTCTGGGTCAGTGTAGATGGAGCTTTGGCCATCTAACTATGTTCCAGTTGACCTGGTGCGATTGATGCCAACACTGTGCTTGAATTGGAAACTTTCATTTCCCAGCATGAACATCCCTGATCATGAGAAAGAAAAAAAAACTTACATTTATATAGTGCCTTTTACGACCAAAGAAATAGTTTTCTTTTTTGAAATGTTGTAACGTAGTTTTTCAGGTTGCTTTTCAGACTGGAGAATGGTAGACAAGGGTCAGTGCTAGAACCACTGCTTTTATTTTTGCTATATATAAATGACTTGGATCTTGGAATACAGAGTAGAATCTCAAAATTTGCCAATGACACCAAACTTGGAGGTGTGGCTAATAATGAGGATGATATGAACTGCCTGCAGCAGGACATAATTAGGCTAGCAGAATGGGCAGACAGGTGGCAGTTGGGATTTAATACTGACAAGTGTGAGGTGATGTATTTTGGCAGAAGGAATAGGGTGAGGCAATCTTTCCTTAATGGCACAGTTATAAAGAGTGTGCAGGAACAGAGGGACCTGGGAGAGCATGTGCATCGATCTTTGAAGTTGGCAGGACATATTGAGAGAAGGTTCGTAAAGCATATGGGATCTTGGGCTTCGTAAATAGAGGCATTGAGTGCAAAAGCAAGGAAGTTATGCTGAACCTTTATAAAGTTCTGGTTAGGCTCCAACTAGAGTATTGTGTCCAGTCCTGTCACGACACTATAGGAAGGATGTGAGGGTCCTTGAGAGGGTGCAGAGATGATTTACCAGAATGGTTCCAGGAATGGGGGATTTGAGTTACAAAATTAGGTTGGAAAAGCTGGGGTTGTTCTCCTTGGAGCAAAGGAGATAGAGGGGAAATTTGATAGAAGTGCACAAGATTCTGATAGGTTTGGATAAGTTAGGCAAAAAAAAAGCTGTTCTCATTATCTGACAGTACAAGGACTAGGGGACAAAGACTGAAAGTTTTGGACAGGAGATGCAGGGGGAATATGAGGAAGAACCTTTCTATGCAGTGTGTAGTAATGTGGAACTTGCTGCCCACAAGGGTGGTGGAAGCGGAGACAAATCACTGACTTTAAAAGGAAATTGGATGGCCACTTGAAGGAAATAGACTTGCAAGGCTATGGGGATTGATCGGGGGAGTGGGACCAACTAAATAGCTCTGTGGAGAGCTGGCATGGACTCGATGGGCCGAATGGCTTCCTTCTGTGTCGTAAATGACTCTATGGCTATTACACTAGTAAATGCAGCATCAATTTGTGCACAGCAAGCTCCCACCATGTGATAATGATCAGCTAATCTTTTTTTTTGTGATGTTGATTGAGGGATAAATATTGGCCAGGACACTGGGGAGAACTCCCCTGCTCTTCTTCAAAATAATACCATGGGATCTTTTACATCCACCTGAGTGGGCAGGTGAGACCTGAGTTCAATGCCTCACCTGAAAAATGGGCAAAAAAAATTCCTTAGAAAATTACCTCCAAATGGTTCACAGAAAAGTAGCCGAAGTTGGGTCCCCGACCGACATATGTGGAATATTTTCCATATCCCACAAACTAACAGCTAGAGGCACGCGTGCTGTAAACACAGTCTCACAGTGGAGTTACCCGCTAGCTGCTGGTAACAGTAAAATGTTCAGTCATTCAACATAACATGAGGCTACATCTTGAATACATTTGCTGCATAATTGTTCCCACAGCTAGCATAAATAAACTTTGGTTATGTTAATCGACTGGTTTTAGGTCACTTAGATCAGGAATCATCATTTCAAGACAGGCACAATAAACAAAAGCGGTCTCCTATGCACAATTTACTGGAAGATATGGTTTGCAATGCTGGCAGGGAAACGCTAATGCAAACAACAACTCTGCTTGGTGTGCAGGCGCAGCTATTAATGAGCTCAGGGTTAGAGCAGCAAAAATAATCCTGTTGACTGTTGCAGGTGACTAATCCTAGATCAGCAAGAACTCTGTTTCAGTTATGTTATTAAGCATCATGTTACCAAGCAACCCGATTACTTTCTGGTTATTTGATCACATCCAGCAAACACCTTGATGTGCACACAAGACGCTAGAGGACTGCGACTAATGTTCAATGGCTTACTCTTGTTACCATGTTCCAAATCCCTCATCCATGCCTTTGTTATCTCTAGACTCAACCATTCCAATGCTTTCCTGGCCAGTCTCCCACCATGCACCCTCCATAAACTTAAGCTCATCTGTTGCCCCTATCCTAACTCGCACTAATTCCGTTCACCACTATGCTTGCTGACCTATATTGGTTCACAGTTCAGCAACACCTTGATTTAAAAAATCTTATCCTTCTTTTCAAATCCCTCCATGGCCTCATCCCTCCCTATCTCTGTAACCTCCTCCAGCCCTACAACCCTCCAACACCTCTGCGCCCTCTAATTCTGGCCTCTTGTGCATGCCCAATTTTTATTTTAATCACTCCACCATTGGCAGCAGTGCCTTTAGCTGCTTGGTCCCTGAGCTCTGGAATTCCTCCCTAAACCTCTCCACCCCTCTCTCCTCCTGTAAGATGCACCTTCAAGCCTGCCTCTTTGACCAAGCTTTAGGCCACCTGTTCTAGTATCTCATATAGCTTAGTGCCAAATTTTGTTGGATAACGCTCTAGTGAAGTGCTTGGGATATTTTCTAACATTAAAGGTGCTATATAAATGCAAATTGTTGCTGTTGTTTTATTGGACAGCCTGTTGCGTCCAAACAAACCGACAGATACTGAGTGCACTCTCTGCACACAGGAACAAGTCAAAGTCCCAAAATCCAAAGATTCAGTTGCAGTTGGCAACCCTAACTGTATGCAGGTACAACTGGAATTCAACCAGCTAAAACAAAGCAGAACAGAAGACTGGTAAGAATTAAGCTTCTTGTCTGGTGAGAACCACCCTTCCAAATGGTTTGCAGGATTATCTGAAGCAAGTGGGGAAAAAAGCTCAGGCCCCAGTGCCAGGTTTACCTTCCCATGTTCCAATCATAAGCCACACTGGCAAGACAATTACCAACTGTGCCCCAGAATACTGCATATATTGGTTTCTTGAGTCGGTCATCGAGGGCTGACTCTTTGCCACGTAAATCATCTTGAAACTATCGACCCTAAATAGAGCCTACTTACCTCAGTTCCATGGAGAATACTGGCAGCATGGTCAATAAACAATTGGGAAGTATTGATTTTTCAATTCATTCTTGGAATATCGGTGTTGCTGGCAAGAACATTCCTAGTTACCCTTGAGAAGGCAGCAGTGAGCTGCTGCTGTCCATGTGGTGAAGGTACTCTCACAGTGCTGTCAGGTAGGGATTCCAGGAATTTGATGCAGTGAAGAAGAAACAACAATATATATCCAAGTCGGGATGGTGTGAGACTTGGGAAGGGGATTGAGCCCTTGTTCAGAAGCACCTCATGGACATCATGCAAGAAGCATTTGCCACAAAATGCAAGACTGCTTTGTCATCATCTTCCTGGCCACAGCCTGGACACACTTGATACGAACTTCTTTACCAGCCTCCTGAGCTCCATTCTACATCAACATTAAGATCTATCACCTTGTACTGAGCCCTGCTTACTCATCATTGCATACCCAATGCTCTAGACTCAACAAGTGGTTCCACCAGTAGATGGTCTGGTACTAACCATGATTGCAGCCCAACTATTGTAACAAACCCTGGATATAATATGATATGAGCTTGTACCCAGCCTCCAGAAACTGTTGTCCAAATTCTCAGATTCCTCCTCAGCTATCTTTCATCATAATGGAAGGATCCAAGTAGAACTGCTTGCTTAGTGTCAGCCACTGAGATGTTTGCGACATCTAAGTCAATGTAGCATACAAGGCTTAACTCACCAGCCCCGACCATTGAGTTAATCCTTTCAAGTATTTTCAATATTTTTTACAATCCCGCCTTTACCACCTCGCATTACCTTCCTGCAGATCATTCCATCTAAGTTTCTTTATTAATTTTTTAAAAAACCTTCCTGCAGAGCAAAATATTTAGTGTAACGTTAACTGGACACGTAGTACTTCCTGGCAAATGTACAACTTTCCTCACAGCTGGTTGAAATTTCTAACTAAGCCAATATCTATATCAAGATGAAACTGCAGAGCTTTGGGTATTTGGGTAGTTTGAAAAGGATATTGGAAAATGCAGACTGTTGTGGAAAATCCCGAAAGGTCGGTTAACGTAGTCAATACCATCAAAACCCATTCTTCTATATCGTATTTACACTTTTATGTAACAACTATTCTGAAATCTGTCTTTTGCACAAAATGGAAGAGCTACCCTATTTGGATCTCATGATAGAGAATGATCCTGACAAAATCAACTGTAATTTCTCAAACTAACCAAAGCAGCACAGTGGCGCAGCGGTTAGCACCACAGCCTCACAGCTCCAGCGACCCGGGTTTGGTTCTGCGTACTGCCTGTGCGGAGTTTGCAAGTTCTCCCTGGGTTTCCTCCCACATGCCAAAGACTTGTGGGTTGATAGGTAAATTGGCCATTGTAAAAAAAATTGTCCCTGGTGTAGGTAGGTGGTAGGAGAATTGAGGAAAGGTGGGGGACGTGAGAGGGAAAATTGGGATTAATGTAGGATTAGTATAAATGGGTGGTTGATGGTCGGCATGGATTCGGTGGGCCGAAGGGCCTGTTTCAGTGCTGTATCACTCTATGACTTGTTCTGAGTTATAAACTCAGTGTAACAAGAAGATCTGGAGGTGATGCAACAGGTTGACGTCCTAATGAATTGGTCAGACACTTGGAAAACTCCTAAAGTGAGCCCGATCATCGAGCACAGGCAGGACAGAGATCCTTTTAGTGTTGGTCAATCTGTGAATGGACTTCTACACTAGATGATAACAGTTGTGATGAATCCTTCAGCCTGAAGTATCAACACCTCTGTCTTTTTCAACAATTGATTGACTCCTACCAAGCATTTCCAGTAACTTCTGTTTGTCTTAATATCACTGGAGCTGAGCTCTGCTACACACATCCAAATTATATTAAAAATCTGGTGTATACGTGCACTTCACATCACAATGTTTTATGGTAACATTTAAAGTTGAAATTGCCTAAGTAAACACCTGGAATATGAAGCCATATTTACAGAAGTACTGGCAACAATCTTTCAAACTTCCTTAGATACAGGGGTGGTGGCAGAGGACTGGAGAATTACAAATATTTCACCCTTGTTCAAGAAAAGGCGCAAGGATAAGCCCAGCAACTGCAGAGAGGTCAGTTTAACCTCGGGGGTGGGAAAGCTTTTAGAAACAATAATTCAGGACAAAAGTAACAGTCACTTGGACAAATGTGGATTAATTAAGGAAAGCCAGCATGGATTTGTTAAGAGAAAATCATGTTTAACTAACTTGCCAGGGCTAATGAGGGTGATGTGGTGTACATGGACTTGGCCAATTGATAAAGTGCCAAATAACAGGCTTATCACCAAAGTTAAAGCCCGTGGAATAAAAGGGACAGTGGCAGCATGGATACCATGTTAGCTGAGTGATAGGAAACTGAGTAGTGCTGAACAGTTGTTTTTTGGACTGGAGGAGGGTATATAGTAGGGTTCCCCAGGGGTCAGTATTAGGACCCCTGCTTTTCTTGATCTATATGAATGGCCTAGACTTTGGTGTACAGGGCACAATTTCAAAATTTGCAGATGACACAAAAATTGTAAGTATGGTGAGGAGGATGGTGATAGACTTCAAGAGGACATAGTGGAGTGGGCAGACAAGTGGTAGATGAAATGTAATGCCAAGAAGTATAAAGTGATACATTTTGGTAGGAAGAACGAGGAAAGGCAATATAAAATAAAGGGTACAATTCTAAAGAGGTGCAGGAGCAGAGGGACCTGGGAGGATACGTGCACAAATCGCTAAAAGTGGCAGAGCAGGTTGAGAAAGTGGAATCTTGGGCTTTATAAATAGAGGTATAGCATACAAAAGCAAGTTATGGTGAACCTTTAGAAAACACTGGTTTGGCCTCAACTAGAGAACTGAGTCCACTTCTGGGCACCCCACTTTCAGAAGGATGTGAAGGCTTCACAGAGGGATAGATTGGAGAAGCTGAGTCTGTTCGCCTTAGAGAAGAGAAGGTTGAAAGGAGATTTGATAGAAATGTGCAAAATCATGAGGGGTCTGAACAGAGTCGATAGGGAAAAACTGTTCCCATTGGTGGAAGGGTCGAGAACCAGAGGACATCAACTTAAGGAGAATGGCAAAAGAGGAAAAACTTTTTTCTGCAGCGAGTAGTTAGGATCTGGAATGCACTCCCTCAGATTGTGGTGGAGGCAGATTCAATTGTGGCTTTCAAAATGGAATTAGATAATTATCTGAAGAGAAAGAATTTGCAGAGCTATGGGAAAAAGGCATCAAGTAGGAGTAGCTGAGTTGTACTTGGAGAGACAGGACGGACATGACGGGCTGAATGGCCTCCTTCTGTGCTGTAACAATTTTATGATTCTATGATATTTATGAACAGTTGCCTGTAATCATGTGGTTCTCGTGAGTGGTGGTGGTGGTGGGGGGAAGGGGGGGGGGGGGCGGGGGAGAATCTGTGAAGGGCGTTTCCAAAGTCTCTCTCCTAACCCCATCTCCACTCTGTATGAAAAAATCCCCCCGTGTTAATCAACTAACCAGGAATGATTTACTACTGGAGATTATTTTACCACATAGTTAAGCTACATCGCTTCAATTGAAAAATAAGAAGCATTTTAATTTTATTCAGCAAACTCATGTACATTGGATACTGGTGGGAAACTCATTTCAATGGCAATCCTTTGCAAGCAACTACTTAAAATGGGGTAATTTAATTTGTTTTTGTTGGCATGGAGTCTGTATTGCAGTCCGATACGAGGAAATAAAAGGAATCTAGATAATAATCTTGGGTTTTTTTTGTACGTAATACCTACACTGACTATGATGCAGGGCTATAGAGGTAAAAGCTTCAGCTAAGGAATGGAAAAATCCATCAGTTCTGGTCTGAACTGAGTAGCTGAGTTCAGCCAGAGCAACAACTAGGGGGACACTGGAAATGTCCTCAGGAAAAACACAGCCGAAGTTCTGATTCCCTATCCAATGATCTCTGTTGTGGGGACAGGAGGTGGAAATTTGCTCAGGCAGATCTATGACGTTTCTTGCTGTCAAATAGCCAATTGACAGTTACTGCATGGGCTCAGACATGAAAGAAAGTCCTTTTGGGTAAGGTACCAGGAGGTGCTTGTGGACACAAAACCCAGCCAGAAGGAAGGGAACCATCACCAGAAAATAGAGACGCTCAAGAGTCGGGTACTATTGCATGCTTGTAGGAAGATCTGTAACGGCTGGATCAATCCTTTACTCTCAAAGCCCTTGACAGCAATGTTTGCTAAGTTTACTTTTTTTTTTTAAAAATTGGGAAACCTTTGCATGTATTTTACGCAAGTCTGTTGTGTTGCTTGCAGAATTGCAATTTACTGCAGTCTGCAGAGAGTATGAGCCAAAAGCTATTTTATCTCCCGCGTGACGACTCTTCAGCCAATGGCACGTAGTATTTCAGTCAGTCAGTTACATATACTAAAGACATTTCTGAGCCACACAGTTATCCACTAAGTTTCTTTTCTTGCTTACCAATAAACATTAACTGGATGATTAGTTATGATATAACACCAAGCTCAGAAAGCCAATCTAATTTCAAGGAATTTAATCATATTCTGAAAGTACTTGCATATTTTTTGAATTCTCAATTTTGAAGATGAACCTTTTATGTAAAGATTCTTTCCCCAGAGTGTTATATATAACAGCAATAATGAATGGCATAAAAAAGCTGTGTTCCTCATCTACAATTTATGAATGTAATGATACAAGAGGTAAACAGACTTTAACACACCTTTGGACTCACTATTGCTATCATCCTAATATAATAGAATGCTACACATACAGATGTGTGGTTCCCAGCATGAAGCAACACACAATGAGTTGTCAGCGAGATAGAAGCTAAAGTATTTGTGTCAAATAATATATACTGTATAGGGAGCTTTCGGGTAACTAACTGTAGGTTTTTTCCAATAATCCTATTATAGTCAACTTGCAAGTATGAAGATGTATCACAGATTTGGAATACACTGCCTGGTTCACTAGTGGTTGTTGGTACAAAAACGGACAAATATAGGATTACAAACCCTCAATTAAGTTTCCAACAGTATATATTATAAATAATAACAGACATCAGTGGTTGACCTCAAGGTTGCAAAGTAATTAGCACCAGCTGACCTTTATAAACCACTTGATTTGCTCTCATAGCTTATAACATCATCTGACCTCTTTAGATTAGAGCCTTGGGATCAGACCCCATGTCCATTATTCAGCATCTACTCTATATTTTGGGCTCAGCATTCAAGATTACTCTTAGCCATAAACCTTGACTCAGTCTACGTTAGGTTTGACAGAGAGCTGCTCTAAAATGAGCCAAAATCAGTTTACAAAAAAACAATCCTTGGGTTTGGGCAGAGACCTGTTAGCCCAGGTAGCTGAGAGGAGGTTAATGCTAGTTATGTGCTCAGCTCAAAACATTTCTATATCCTTATATAAAACAAATTAAAGCAGTACTGGGCTCATGGAAGGTTATCATTCGGGCAGACCACTAGTTACTGATGCTCAAGGTAGATATGAAAGATTAGTCACGCATTCTGTAATACTTTTTAAGAATCTCTTATCAGTCCACCATCTTATAAAGGCAACCAGAAGGATCTTGGCAATTTTGCAGTGCGCGATGTCAGTCCAATCAATTAAACCATAGTTGGGATATTTGAACAGAAAAAAAAAATCCAATATTTAAAAGCAAATGGAAATGTTTTGTTGCATTAAGTATGTTGATTCTTTCAGTAATTGGACTGTCAGTTGAAAATTCAAAATGGTTGGTGCCCCAAGAAACCAGGAATTAGTTGGGTCTGCCCATACACAGAGTATAAAGATTTTTCACTGAAGAGTTAGCACTCAATATTTAAGGTTTGAAGATGATGAACTTGATTCAGGATGGAGGCATGCAGACCCACAAGATCAGCTTATGATCTCTGACCTTTCACCTTATGACAGACCCCGTCACCTTACTGTACCTGTTAATACTGCATCGACTCCTCGGAGAATTCTTTACTGAAACCCGCCAGTTGGGACCTAGTGTTGCATACAACCGATTCCTGTTTGCAAATTTAAACATGAGTTCTGTAGCGCACAATCCCCATATAATATATACACACTATATCAACGTAAAGGATTGGTCACATGCATTAGTCTCTGTACACAGCATATTACTCCCAGGTTCAGTTCCTAGTGTATGTTGAATTGGTGGGGCACTGTAATTGATCTCAACATACCTGGATTGGGTAGGGAGCAAAAAATATCAGCCAAGGTTCCTGCATCTGATTGATATACCTTTGCTAGCCAGTGCATGTATGTGAATGTAGCATTGGCCTAAGTTGTTGTGCAACCCACATCTGCATATGCTGCTGACACTTGCTGTCCAGGCACATTAAGATTGGCCATTTGGATGATGGTGGCTGTGGATTGGACTTCAGCAAAGTACCACTATGGAGAGGGGGGGGGGGGGGGGCAAACAGATTGGGGAACAAGCATTTAAAAAAAATATGTATTTCTTATGGGGCAAAAATCACCATGGGAGATATTCATAATTAACATGTTCAGATGAAATTCCTCTTGCACTATATTAACAATGATGTCAACACATTTAAAATAAATTGGTTAGTGTCTTCATTTAAGTAATGGAGAAGGAACTTCTTACAAATGCATTAACTGCTTGGTCACTAATGTAGTGCCTTGATTTACACTATCATTTCATATTAGTGAACTGGTTTTGGAGACTTAGTTAACCATTTCTCAGCCAACCCATAGATAGAGCAATTGCACCCTATTAGATTCTGCTAAGTATGTTTCTAATTGATCATTCATGGGAGTTGTCAGCTTGGTAAGTGGAAGTTGGTGTTTCACTTTCTCTTTAAGTACTTAGAATTTGGAAATTAAAAAAAAAAAAAAAATTCCCAGGAAATTCGATCATTTTACTTTAATGTCAGTAAATTATCACTCATTTTTAAGCCGTTATATACAAAAGGAAATCTAAAAACGTGAGGTGAAGCAAAGAAAAGTGACAAGAAATGTTTGGTTATCTGGCCACTCACCTCTCCAATCCTGAAGACAGCTCTTCACTGAACTCAGAGCTTTCACTGCTTCCTGTTATAAAAAAACAATAAATGGAGAAATGCGTTGAATCGATGTGCAGGAATAGGCGACTAAAAATTACTGCAGCATTCTGCAACTCTATGGGAATTATGTGCAGATCAAGCAATGCCACTTATAGGACCCAAAGAATTTTCCATCATGATGAAAAGCAGCAATTTTCTTTCACCATTTCCGACATGGCAGTAATTGGAGTGTCCTTTCACTCCGATTAACCAAGACATAAAGCCCTTCAGTAAGAAAGAAATTTTAACCCTTTTCGCTGGGTTGCTGCCCCTGCGGCTTCACCAGCTGTTGCAAGCCAGCTATTAGGGTTGGCATCAATTTCTGCATTGATGCCCAATGCATTCATACTGCATTAAAAAAGACCCTTGCGTATGACATGATTACTATATCTAAGTGATGGGGTAAAAATATTTTTGTAAGACAACTGCCAGGGTTAAAGATGGAAGTTTGAACTGCAAATTGGACATTTAATTTCAAAATCACAATGAATGCTGAACTCTCAACCTCGTTTCCCCACACTATAACAGTGACTACACATCAAAAGTACTTCATTGGCTGTAAAGCGCTTTGGGATCATGAAAAGTGCTAAATAAATGCAAATTCTATCTTTTTCTTCTTGTAGCTTTTGAACACAATGAAAACATGTTCAACAGCAAAGCAGAGCAAATTGAACCTTCCTTCCCTACCTTGGCTCCCACTGTGTTTTATTATTGCTTACAGATAGATATCTTCTTCCAGCAATGACCAAAGCTACTGGCTACTCTATAATTTCTGACACAGATGAATAGATGAGTGAAATGGGAAGAACATTAATTGGGAGCCTTTGTTCCACACAACAGCAGTTTAATAAAACTGACCCTAGTTCCATTGTTATTTTAAAAGTATCATTTTCCAGCTGTCCTGGCACCTGATATGGAAAATCCAATGTAAAATTACAGCAGCTGAGCAACTGAACAAGCTGGAAGATAACACAGTGCCCAACCTGACAGAGAATGCGGAGTTGCAAAAACACAACACAGTACTAGTCAATACAAAAAGTGATAGAAATTGGAAAAACGTAGTTTCTTTTAGCTATTTTCTGTTCACCTCTGGATGTGAGAAAGACCAACAGGTTAGACTGGATACAATCACTATATTAAAAGAATGGGAGAAATGAAATGGTCTATGTGGAAAATCCAAAACCGCTTCCTGTTAAGCGAAAGCAAAGCACAAAATACACATGGTGAAAAATGGCTTAAAAGTCTGTAATAATACTGCTTTATCTCACTGCTGCCATTAAACAGACTGGTAGATTAATGTTTAGAATACATGACTAAATAATGAGCAAGTGCCATGGGGAATATGAGGAAGAAATTTGGCTTTAGAAACAGGATTATCAGGGAATCACATTTTCTTGTCTGACGTTTTCAGAAATCATATCCTCTTGAAGCAGCCACACATTGGCAACAACTGCCATAAACTAAAATGGGACTGCTTCTCCCAAGTTGTGTTGCTATCTTTATACAATTTGAAAGCAAAGAATTTACAAAACCAGCCAGCAATTATATCAATGAGCACGGTCAAGAGACTCCATCATGACGGGGCTGAATGGCGATTCAAAAACAACTCAAAGGAAACCCTAACCACTGCATTCCTAGCACTTTGCCATTCATTTCCTCCTGACCCACGGTTCCAACTTCAGGCTGGCATTTGTTTCTTGGTCTTATTCATCACAGTGCTGCTGTGTTTTCCATTTGAGGTTTGTACTTTATTTTACTTCACAGATTTTCATATACAGCATTTCAACTATTCAGAAGCCTTAAAATGTGTCTGGCATAACTGGTCATCTCCGTTACCAACTGGTAATCTTCAACCCATACGGTGGAGATCGTATCAAGCTAAAAGAGGGGAGACCAGGGTTCAATGAAAGATTTTTGGGGGACTTCCTGAACTCTCCAAATACCAATTCTCCCTGAACCCAGGAAAGCAGCAGCTTAACGACTGAAGTAATACAGAGCATAGTCTTTGCGGAACACCGCCGTTCAGTCTGCAAGCCTGATCCTGAGCTTCTGGTCGCCTGCCATTTTAATTCTCCACCTTGCTCTCATGCTGACTTTTCTGTCCTCGGCCTCCTGCAGTGCTCCAATAATGCTCAATGCAAGTTTGAGGAGCAGCTTTCAATTAGGCACTTTACAGCCTTCTGGACTCAACATTGAGTTTAACAATTTCAGACCGCAATCTCTTCTGCCATTTTATTCCCTTTGCATCTTTTGGTCTTACTCTTGTTTTTCTTTTGCTATTACTTTCAGACAGTAGCCGTTCGTCATTCTGCAGTTCACATCTCCTCTGGACTTGTCTTTTGTTTCTTTACTTGTTCCATTACCACTCCCTTTGGCCCCGCACCACCAACTCTTGTCATTTAATCTCTCCTGTTTTCCACCATATCACAGAACTTCCTTTTTGTTCCTTCTCCATCCACCCCCCCCACCAGTTCAATACATGGTCAAACTAACAAGGCTTAGGCCATGAGCTGTTCAGAAGATTTCCTCTACTAGCACCAGGCCGTCTACATTAATACAACCCCAGGTGATGTAGCACTAGTACATTTAACAAATTATACACTTTTAGGATTAAAATGCTTACCTCTTCTGGATGATAACTTAAACCATTACTATTTTGATAAGAGCATTAGAATTTAGGATAAATTCATCTCCTCCAGATTCTTTTTTAGTATCTGATGGTTTTTTTGTTTCTTGCCTACTCCATATTGGTTTATTCCTGGGTGAATGAGGAATCTAGTGCCTCAACTGAGCTAGCTGCCAATTTGTTCCACAAGTTAACGTCTCCACATCTTTTAAGATTAGTTCACGGCTTCTCCTAATTTCTGTCATATTTAATTGGATTCGTTTAAAATCTCTGTCTATAGTATATCAAGACCATTACCTATTTTCCAAAAAATCGAGAACAATTATATAACAGCTAAGTGCAGAACATTATGACTATTAAGAGTCAGAGATCGTTGCCTTCTCAGGACCTTCCTTCATTTATATTCCCAATTTTTCCATCTCACAATCAAATACAATCTTAATACCTGGACTCGCACAGTTCACCTTCCTGTCACATATTCCAGCAATGCATTTAATCTGAACAAACCTGTAGCACACGGCTGGATTGAAGGAGGTGCATAAAATGAGGAAAACTAGTGGATGGTCGAAGATATTAAAAGGTCAATTAGTCCTATATATCCTCCAGACACTGGCAGCCTTGTCTCAGGAGTAGCTTGGCAATATTTACTGTGTTTTTACACTGATAAATCCAATCAGATAAATGATATCAAATTTCAAGATGAGAAGTACAACTAGAAAAGGACCATTTTCCCCCTCAAGTCAGTTCTTTCCAGAGACCACGCTAAACCCTCTAGCCTATTCAATGCTACATTATGTCTCCAGGTAAACTAACCTAGGAGAATAGCAATACTGTGCTGTTTAAGAAGAGAGGGGCGACATAACGTTAATGATGTAAATAAAAACAAAGTGCTAGAAATACTCAGAGGTCAGGCAGCATCTCTGTGGAGAGAGATACAGAGTTAACATTTCAGGTCTGTGACCTTTCATCAGAAAGGACATCAGTAATGATGTCAAACTTTATGCAACAGGTCGAAAATCAGTTCAAGCTCCTCCGCAGACTTTATTATCCGGTCATAATCATGAGCAAAATTCCTTACAGCTGACCCAAATCTGATTCAGAACACAACACATTTTTCACCTGGTTTAACTTAAAATCTATATTCCTTTGAGGGATAAACAGGGTCAGGGTGAAACATTATTCCAACACTCTAACTTGCCTGTAGGCTAACAGCTCCAACAGCCAAAAAGTGGATGCTGACCGACATTAAGCTGAAACATACATTTGCGATATCCCAAAGGATTGGCTATTGGAAACAATATGCATTTGATAACAGCAAAGTACACGTCAAAGTTTGGCCTACTCTATTTAAGAAATTTCTGTCGAAGAGCATTGATCTCCTCAGAATGAGCGTCAGGTGATGGACCCTTAGGTACAGAAAGGTCTCCTGAAACCTCCTGCAATGTCACAGGGTTTAGCAACATGCTGTGCATCCGAGCTCAGAAGCTGTACCTTGTCTTATTGGAGCCAGGTTGCTGAATTAACCCCAAATTACACTGTTAGTCCCTAAATTCCACACGCACTATTAAAAGCCATTTCTCCTTTGGAAGAGAACTTATTCATCTGTCTAAGAGGGCATTCATTCCCAGCAGGCAAATTACTTAAAAGTTCAAATTGCTTGCAACTTCTCTCTTAAGTATTTACATTTCTACCATAATTTATTCAGTCTCCTTCCAACAGCTTGCATTTGTAATAGTGCTTTTAGCAAGGACAAATGTCCCAAAGGACTGGCAGTCAATGCAGCTCATTAAGGGTTGGGGTGATGAGTGAGTGGGACCTGGATCCAGGCAGCAGAGTTTTGGATGAACTGAAGGTTATGGAGTGTGGAGGTCAGGAGACCAGCCAGAAGAGGATTTGCAATAATCATGGTTACAGAGATGACAATAAAGGAGAAATGAAATAAACTTCAAAATAGGAGGAAAAGAAATTGAAAAAAAAAAGAAATAGGAGTTCCTATCAAATTCCTACCTGACTTAAGTGACCTTACCAAAGCTGCATCAGAGGCACAAGTCCTGAGATGCTCGGAGTCCGTTTCCACTCATTATATATAATATCCAGTGGGGCAAGCAAAACGACATGCACCTTTACTGTCACAGAATCACAGAACTGTTACAGTGCAAAAGGAGGCCATTCATTACCTATCGAAACTCCATTGGAAAAAATGGAACTTTCCTGATTCTTGGCAGGGCTGTGACTTTCCAGAACACTGTCATCCAGCAGGTGTCGTGGCCGCTCCGTTGGAAATGTTGCACTCTTACTTTCAACGACACTAAGCTGGCACATCACACTAGGAGAGAGAAAATATTTGACGATCAAAAAATAACTTATGCTATCTCCTTTATTAACAGTAAAACTATTAGCAGCATTTCAGCTGCACCTCAAAAACAACAATTTGGTATCTATATAGTGCCTTTAAGTAATCAAATGCTCCAAGGCACTTCATAGGACTGTTATAAAACAAAATGTCACCGAACCTCATAAGGAGATATTAGGTGAGATGACCAAAGCTTGGTCAAAATGGTATGTTTTAAGAAGTGTCTTGTGATGGAAATCACACCTGCCAAATGGAAACATATTAATTTTTTCATATGGAACACTACTTGAACTTTTTTTTTAACTGGGCATTACACATAACTTGTTTAATAAAAGACCACACAGTCGAATAGCTGAAAACATGGTTGCACATTTGCATTCGGAGAGACAGTTGAATAGAGAGACAATGGGAGTGCTCACTGATCCAATTAACAAGATTGGTCTGGGCAATCATGATAATTAACATTCTTTGTGTAAGAGCCAGAGCTCTACACCCCGAGTGTGACTGGAGAACTTTGAGAATCAACAACCCTCGCAGAAGATGCTGTCTCAAACAAAGAGATGGTCACATGACTTACCCGCTGGCAGACTGGAGACTATTTGAATTCTGCTTCACAGAAAGGTTTTTGGAGACTGCAACTGAACTCAATGGATAAAGCACCTCTCTGTCTCTCCCTCCAGCAAAGTCCCAGGAAAGCCACGGTGGCAGTGTAAGCCTCAAGACTACAGAACATTACAGGCGACCACCGAGAAGACAACTGAAACCTCCCTTCGGCATTCTGGTACCAGAGAAGCAAGTCTGAAAGTGTACACTCGGCCCCAGGGAGAACTCCAAGACCTCAACTTCAACCAAGGAATTTACAGCAAAAACAAAAGACAGTAACTGAATTCCATTTATTACCAACCCTACTTCAACCACCCCCAATTCCTTCTCCCCCTCTATTGATTTTTGTGTGTTTCTCTCGTATACATGCTAGCGTGGTTGCGTCCCATGCTTTAGTAACTTTAACCGAGTTAAAGTGAAAAGGCTAATAAACTTACATCTTTCTTGTTTAAACCTAAGAAAACCTGGGTGATTGGTTCATTTGCAATTACAATTAGAGAGCAGTGAGCAAGGACTCACTGAGGTGGTATGCTAAAAAACACTGCGTTTTAAAAGGTAAATCCTGTTACAGCCAAACCAGGAAAGGGGCAAGAGGGGAGTCTGAGACCCTTTCCTCACCTAGTCATAACAGTCTTAAAGGAGGAGAGAGAGATTGAAAGGTAGGGAGGTTTAGCGAGGGTATCCAGAGCTTCGGGCCTGGATCTGAAGGCGCAGCGACCAATGGTGCAGTGATAAAAAATTGGGGATGTGCAAGAGGTCAGAATTAGAGGAGCACAGAGTTGTGTGGCTGGAGGAGATTACAGACATAGGGAGGGGCAAGGCCATTGAGGGATTTGAAAACAAGAAAGAGAATTTTAAAATTGAAGCCTTGCTTGACCGGGAGTCAATGTAAGTCAGTGAGCACTGGGGTGATGGGTGAACTGGATATGGGGTAAGTTAGGATACGGGCAGCAGAGTTTTGAATGACATCAAGTTTATGGAGGGTAGAATGTGGGAAGCTGGCCAGTAGTGCGTTGGAATAGTGAAGCCTAGAGGTAACAAAGGCATGGATGAGAGTTTCAGCAAACATAGTGCCATTGATTTTATCTTAAGATGAATATTCTAAACTAATTACTAGTTAATGACATGCAATGTTTGAATGTTCACCTTCAGTTCCCCTGATGACTTAGTGAGTTCATCAACAATAACTAGATAGGTTCAAGGTACAATCCTCAGTCTGTACTGTTAGCTGATCTCAGGCAAGGCTGTAATACAGACACTTAAATGAACCTTGGGTCTGACCAGGCTCCTCCTGCTCAGGATCATTATCCAGTGATTCCTAGAGAAAGTGGTGCGTGTGAATGTTGGGTGAAGTTGGTTCTGTCATTGGATTAACTAGAGACGTATTCATAGAGAGATACAGCACTGAAACAGGCCCTTCGGCCCGCTGAGTTTGTGCCGACCAACAACCACCCATTTATGCTAATCCTACATTAATCCCATATTCCCTACCACATCCCCACCATTCTCCTACCACCTACCTACACTAGGGGCAATTTACAATGGCCAATTTACCTATCAACCTGCAAGTCTTTGGCTGTGGGAGGAAACCGGAGCACCCGGCGGAAACCCACGCGGTCACAGGGAGAACTTGCAAACTCCACACAGGCAGTACCCAGAACTGAACCCGGGTTGCTAGAGCTGTGAGTCTGCGGTGCTAACCACTGTGCCGCCCACTAATATTTTTTCGTACCCTCTCTCTGCTCTTCACCACTGCTTCTAAATGCCTCCTGTTAAGTCAAATCACAACTTGTCAGAAGTGGGATTTGAACCCATGCCTCCAGAAGAGTCTGCGACCTGAACGTTGAAATTCCTTCAATGAATAATGAGAGATTGGTACTAGAGGATGGTGACGTGCCAAAGCGGTCAATTTTGGCCCCTAGAATATTCACCATTCTCTGGCCATACTCTATCCCTTGCCTCAAACTCACTCAGGTTGAACCGAGATAGTTTAACTTGAAGCCGAATTTTTAATTCCATGGCGTATCTATTGTCAAACCTGTTTATTTCCAGTTTTGCGACACTTCCTACCTCAGTCCCTTTACTATTGAAATCCTTATTCTTCCTTCGGTCACTTCTAGACTCGATTTCTCTCATGTCCTCCTCACTGTCGCCTCAGTCCAAAATTCCAATGTACTCAAAACACTGTCACTTATATCCTGTCCTACTTTTCCATCATCCCTCCCTAAACTGTCCCCCAACATATTAGGTTTTCAATTCTCATCAAATTCCTTCATGGCCTGACCTCACCCCAGCTGTGCCTCCTCCTCCAGCCTTAAATAACCTCCTGAGCCCTTCAGTTTCTCACTTTGGGCTACAGTCAGCCCTTCACTCTAACCACTGGTGGTGGCAAAGCCTTTGGATGCTCTTCTCTCTGGAACTCCTTCCCCAAACCCTTCTGCATCTCCTTAAAACCTTCTAAAAAAAAAAAACCCATCTATTTGAAACTCTTAGTCACCAGTCGTCTTCTCTTACTCCGGGGCCTGTCGCCATTCATCTCCCTCTTCCTAATTTGGGAAGCACCTGGAGATGATTCTTTAACATCAAAAGCGATGCAAGATTGCAAGCTGTTGTTGTCTATGGATTCATGCCCTGGGAAGGAGTCAAATACCTTTCGGACAGGATTGGAGGGAAGAGGAGGATACCAGCAGATACATTGACGAGAGGGAACAGACATTAAAAGCAATATATAAAAAGGAAACACTTTTTAAAACACGAGCTCAGTATTTCCATGGACACATCTTCAGACATCAGTTAAATGTAGTGTTTCCCTACATGTCTCGACACTTTTCCTCTTAGAGAGTGCCGCGCTATAGAACAGACACAGATATTAATGATTAAAAAAATAAATCAAACAACTGAAAGATTTCCTTTTGGCCCATGTTCTTTTATAGCCTCTTCTTATGGAAACATGAATAATTCTGACTGCAACCTGGCATGGGTCAGGCCACAGAACACAAAAGGGGCCACTGTGAGCCAAACATACTCATTTTTTTTTTTATAGGAAATGACTGTGGGTTAAAGGCTTTATTAGAAAATTGGGATCAATTATTTCATTGGTCATGAAACCATTAGGATTAAATAATTAATTCAGTCTGTTCAGTTCAGGGTGCGATATCATGGACTTCTGCACTGCAGGTAACATTGAGACCAGTAGCTGCTCAGTGGATGAGTTATACTGCCAGCTGTGCTGTTAAACGCAAGTGTAAAGCTTTGCTCAGAACTACAGTTACGTTTTTAGTGTTATTTAAGAGTCTGTTGGCAGAATGCCTGGGATCTTTTTTATTATTAAGGTGGTTTGTACCAGGTGCTGTTACACAGCTGAAACCTAACTGTTGCAAGGCCTTCTCCTTGCGGTTGTCTACAGTGTTTGCCAGAATCTGATGTGCCAAACTTCGCTTCTCCAACGAACGCACTGCAGATTTTTTGTTGTCAAAAACAAGTTTGCATAAATGCAGTACAACTGACCCGTACCACAACTTAATGTGTCTCGGGTGAAAATTGCAGTCGTAAACTAATATAGATTTCCATCAAGCCACATTAAATTGTGTAAATACAAGGACTGATCCATCACATCTCACGGACATGTGGCTTTTATAGTCTTAATTTTCTTCGGAGACTGATGTAATTGGAATTACAGCCCAGCCTCCCGGAGATTCATTCTGGAACATTATAATTTAATCATGCACCATAAGTGAGAGGAAATCGACATCTTACACATCGGGGCTGAAAAACATCAGCCAACAATCTCCCTCCTCCTTGCCATTACATTGTAAAACTTCACAGCTTAGAGTTTCCACTCGATTGCACAGGTTTTCGTCACTCGATCGCGTAACCAGTGCAAACGATTGCGGAATCTTACGCACAAATGACGTTTAGCATTAACTCAAGTTTCCACAATCTTTTGTGCTAGTTTGAGAAACGTCATGGTAGAAGCCAGCCCTGCCCACAAACCTGGCCATGCCCCCGATCGAATTAATCACCATTGCGAGTTTTCCATTTGGAGACCAGTACCAGCTCAGGAAGCACTGAGTTATACTGCCAGCTGTGCTCTCAGGTCAAGTGGAGCCTGTTAAACGCAAATGCAAAGTTTTGCTCAGGTCTACAGTTACATTTTTGTTATTTAAGAGTCTGTTGGCGGAATGCCTGGGGTCAGTGCGCCCTCGAAGGTGCGTGCATGGGCAACAACATGGAAAGCACCATGCAGGATGTTCACAAGTTGTCCCGTTGAAGATAATGGGCATGTGCGGCCACGCAAAAAAAAAAATTTAAAGGAACAGTGCATGGAAATGAACAGGGCACACACAACACTGCCTGGGATCCTTTTTGTCAATAAGGTGGAAACTGGTCTCACCCGCAGATTGAATTAATCAGTGGGAGATTTGCGGGCCGTCGCGGAGGCTCCGAAAATTAAGCTGGTTCTTTTGGCTGCAAGGTCACTAATAGGAACGGTTTAACAGTTTATGAATATATATATATATATATATATATATATATATATATATATATATATATATATATATATATTGTTTCAATTTACTAAGAAACTGCTGTATATCAATAGGGTTAGAAAATGTTTTCATTTTTTTTTTTAAAAATCATTTTCAGTAATTTAATATCACGTTCTTCGTGGGTGGTGGATTGACACGGTGATTAAAAATGTTTCTTTTTGACATGATAAACCTGTTTTCAGCTGCATTAATCAAACTGCACAAAGTTAGCATTCTTAAATATATCATGGAATATTTTTAAAGCAATTTTGTTTTTGAAAAATTTCATTTTAAGAATCTGCCCGATTGTGCTGGCTCGTGACAGATTTTATGTTTGGTGATGTGTCATCAATGAGTTTGACCGGAAACACAAGAGGAAATAAAAACAGTTCTCAAAATTGGCGCCATTTTGAGAGTCCCATGTAAACCCAGGGTAAAGGAGAAGAACATGTTAACACAACTTTTGTTGCATGGAAAATATTAAGTGTCAACCAAATTATTTCCAGAATCATTGAGAGTTAAGCAAATAGTCAAACTGATTAGAAGCGAGGAAGCAACAGTTCAATATATTTCTGAGACCATGGAGTACAAACATGGAAATAATAGGCCTAAAAGATAAATTTTAAAATGTTCAACTGAATTACTCTTCATATTGCCACCATGTATACAGTATATACGCAGTACAGCAGAATATAAAGAAAGGTATTTAACAGACAATATCACTTTTGTATGGGAGCTATACCTGGAGGTTTTAGAATTACAATGTGATAGACTAATGTAAGGGACATTTAGTTCGTTCATCTGATATTTCACTGTTTTAGCAGAGGCCTCAAACTGTTTAAAATAAATTGGAAAACCCATTCGCAAAAATGCCAGAGAGGAGAATTTCAGATGAACCATTAAAGTCTTCATTATTCCAGTGTCCCACGGAGCCATTTGAAAGCCAAAATATGACGCTGTTTAATAAGGCGAGACTGGTTTCCAACATTTAATTCGAACACTTCTGCTAAGAGACTTGATCTACCATCCAGATTCCAGGGATAGGCACCAACGTGTTGCACCATGGACATCGGACAAAATTATTGACTCAGCCACAGACATGGGTGCAATTAATCTGTATAGAAAGTGTACAGCCAACCTAATACCATTAAAATAAAGTCCAATTTAAAACACATTTTGCCCAATTTAGTGAGATACCCGGCATTGTTTTTACTTGCACAAGTAGTCAATATCCACCAGCACACTTGATGTAGTGATGCAGAGAATTTGGATAGATGTCCATCTATCAGGAGTGATCCTGATCTTTCTTTCTCTCTCCATCCCTCTCCACTCTCCCCCCTATGTGTCCCCCTTTCTCTCTCCCTCTTGTGTCCCCCACCCCCCTCTCCAGCCTCTAGTTCTAGCATTGCTTTCCTGTCCACTATCTGTTCTACTCACATCAACAGTCTCCAGGGATGATTTTGCAAGTCAGACACGGGCAATGAGCACTTGATCGACAGCTCCAGTCTTCCCAGTGAGTCCCACCTACCTCATGCTCCATCCCCTGCCCCACCCCCATTGAACAGCAGTCCTGATTGACAGCTCCAGTCTTCTCAGAGAGTCCCACCTACCCCGCAATCCTCCCCCTGCCCCATTCCCATTGGCCAGCACCCCCTGATTGATGGCTCTTGTCTTCCCAGAGAGTCCCACCTGCCCAGTGCTCCGATTCCATGGCAGTCCACTCGCAGGCAAACCATTCGCACTTTTGATTGGCGGGCCAGATATAAAACTTTGGCGGGCTGTAGGAACTAGCCCGATACCCCGATCTTTTGTAATTACTTTCACGCCTGATAATTTTAAATGTCTTGCTCCAAGCCTTTAAACTTGTGTTTTAAAACACGACTTTAAAGGCTTGGAGCAAGACATATAAAATTACCATGGACCTCAAAATTTTTTATCACAGACACTGGTGTCTGTGTACAGACATGTTGCCAGCCCCTGCCGGATTCAGTCTGGAGGCTTGAGATGTCTCACAAACTGGTGAAAAGTATTTCAACTCAGATGTCAGGAAAAAAAAAAAATCACTCGACGTAAATATCACAAATAATTGCTGTCCAGGATAGTGACAGGCTTTAGACGTGTTCAAAAGACAGTTGAACGCTGGGCTGAGTTCAGTGGGCATTTGCGCGTAAGTGGGCTGCGTGGGCTTTTCTCTTCTGTGACTTTTGTCTCCAAGTCTTGTGCCTTAATGGCTCTGGGTTAACAACACCTCTCTGCGTTTAATGTTTATTTCTTAAATGCTAAGAGATTAGAAAGTATAGATGTAGAAAGGGACCTGGGTGTTCTCATCAATAAGTCACTGAAAGCTAACATGCAGGTGCAGCAAACGATTAAGAGGGCTGATGGTATGTTAGCCTTTATGGCAAGAGGATTTGAGTAAAGGAGTGACAAAGTTTTGCTTCAATTATATAGAAGCTTGGTTAGACTGCACCTGAAGTGCTGTGTACAGTTTTGGTCCCCTAACCTTAGGGAGGATATTATTGCCATGGTGGGAGAGCAATGAAAATTCACCAGACTTGTTCCCGGGACGGTGGGACTGTCCTATGAAGAGAGATTAGGAAAACTGGGCCTGTATTCTCTCGAGTTTTGAAGAATAAGAGGTGATCTCATTGAAACCTACAAAATAGTTCAAGGGATAGTCAAGGTAGATGCAGGCAAAATGTTTCCCCTGGTTGAGGAGTCTAGAACCATGGGACACAATTTCAAAATAAGGGGGAAACCACTTAGGACAGAGATGAGGAGAAATTTCTTTACTCAGAGGGTTGTGAATCTTTGGAATTTTCTACCCCAGAGGGTTGTGGAAGCTGAGTCATTGAGTATGTTTAAAGCAGAGATTGACAGATTTCGAAATACCAATGACAAAGGGATATGGGGATAGTGTGGGGAAAAGGCATTGAAGTGGATGATCAGCCACGATCGTATTGAATGATAGAGCACGTTCAATGGGCTGAATGGCCTACTCCTGTTCCTATGTTAGCTTTTATTTTGGTGACATTGTGCTGACATCGTTGGGTGTGAAGGGGCAGCTGAGAGTTTCCATGACAAAGCAGTTGAACTCTTGCATGAGTGCAGGCTCGACAGTTACAGACATACTGGATGAGAGCCAATGAACAAAGAGTACACCTGGAGGTAGGATAAGCACATCTGGAAATGATTGATTAATCATCAACACATTTAAGCCTGGTGACTCATTCAAACTGCTCGCTGGATACAATAAAGCTGCTCACCAAGGAGACCCAGTTAAAAAAAAACAAACCCAATAAAAACAGCTTCTTATTGCGTACCTTGCAGCACTGCTGAAAACAAGTTATTGTCGGATTTTCTTTGAGGTGCATTGACCAGGATGCTGGAGGTACTAACCACGCTGTGATTAGTGAGTGGGAATTTCTTTTTAATCAGTACAGTGTCTTGTGATATATTGAATTTTGTACTCATCAGAGCGTGGTTCATTATCCGAGATTCCAGTTTTTAAAATTTTATTGGTTTACTCTGGTTAATTAGACCACAGGCCAAATACAGATTTACGTCACTTCTACTCTTGACCCTTCAATTCTGGTCTCAAAAAACCCTCAGCTCCAATTAATTCATACTTCTATTATCCCATGTCCTCTCAATGTGACGTCGCCATTCAGTAAGGTTGCCAACTCTACTTGAACATATTCCTGGAGGTTGCACCAACTCCCGCCTCAGACTGCCCCGACCCCACGCACCTGCCATTGGTCACTCAACATGTCCATCTTCAAGGCGTACCATCTTGCCCAGCCAATTGGAAAATGAAAAGACTGTTCATCATCCAATTGGATGATTTTTTTGACTTGTCGGTCAAACAGCCCTTTCTCCCATTAGCATTGTTTACAACTAATAAACAGAAGTGTTCAAAGAAAATGAAAAAAAAAATTTTTTTCAATGCCCTTGCCATGTTTCTCATGATTTGCTCACTTCTGTGCCCAGGAGATTAATCTTCAATTCCTGAACAGTACAGGCCAATCCTGAAGGGCTGACAATGGTAACACTGAGTGGCAATTAGTGCTGAATGTTTCTACTGCCACCTAACTCCCCCCCCCTCCCCAAACCTCTGAGACTCATGCCACTGTGTAAGTGTGTTGAGCCTACACGAACCATTTCTCATGGGTTTTTGGGAGCAGAGAGAGATAGCTCGATTTTAACTACATTCCGCCTGGAAGAAACCAGGAGTTTGGAGGTTCATTTTATCCTCTTCACTCCTTCTTCGGTCTGGCCCTCTGTAACTGTAAATTGTGGGTGGCAAGGACACCCACCCCAAGCTGGCGTTACCCTCTTTAAAGATGCAAATCCAGTTACAATTAAGTCATCAAGACCCAATCTGCCACTTTAACCCAAGGTCTAAGCAAAGGAAGCAGGGGGCTTCTCTGCGAGGCCAAGACTGTCGGGAACGGCAGCCAGTGCAAGTCGAGGCCGAGTGAGGTGGATTAGGGTCAGAGAGTCAGCAAGCAGCATGTTTGTGGGGCCCGGCTGGTTAAAATTGGCTGAGCCTGTCTGCCGCCACTCCCAGGCTGGCACACCACTCGCTCGGCCAGGTTCCTGCCCAGAGTGTCAATGTGGATTTCAAACCAGGTGTTAAAAGATGAAAGAACCCTCCTGCAGGCAGAAGGAGGGGGAAGAAGAGACAGACAAACAGGATGGGTGACAGGGCTTTTTTGGGGGGGGGGGGGGGGGAGGGAGGAAGATGGGTGCACGGCCGACGGGGTGGGTGACAGGCTAATGCGGTGAGACACGGGCAAAGGCAATGCTGCTCGATAGAGACTTGGCGGAGATGGGAAGGAGGTAGACAGAATGTAACTAAGCTATGCTGTTCGACTAGGGAGGGGGACAAAGGAAAAGCGGAGACCGATATAGAGGAGGGGAGGGGAAGATGAGACAGAAAGAGGTGGTGAGAGAGAGACGGGAAGGAGTATCAGACAGTCGACAGTGGTTGGGGGGGAAGTGGGGTGTCATCTGCAGGGCCTTCAAAGCAGTAAATCCCACAAAACAATCGGGGCACATTATGATTCCAGAGGAAGGCGGTCAGGTCACTACCCTGCAGGAGCTAGAAAAGGAAGAGAAAGACTGTTCCAGAAGTGAATGGAAGCAGTGCACAGTGTGGGTCCACAAGATGCTGTTTTAACAGGCACAGGAACAAGAGAACATTGGGTTGGAGGCCAAGAATGGTGAACCTGATTGGAACAAAGAGATGGGGAATGGAGGGGGGGGGGGGGGGGGGGGGTGGAGGAGGGGAGGACCAGAAGCAGCTGTGATCAGCCCATCACATCAAAAACAAATATAGTCAAGCATTAAAATTAAAAATACTGCTACAGTAATAGTTGAAACAGAAAATAAGGATTTCAATGGAAAATTAAATGAACATTCTCCCTCGAGAGCTGGAGAACAAATGTGAAAGGCAGGCTGGAGACCCTCTGCAGAAGAACGATGAATAAGTCTTGGCATGAAATGTTATATGAAAAACATAATTTATGTAGTTAAAATACAACGAAACTAACCATCTAAATCCATCATGGCAGCGAGATTTGGAGCGGAGAAGAGATTTCTCTAGTGCTCCACTCACTGGTCAGACAGGGGAACTGCAAGCAGATCTAATGACATTCTTAAGATATTTTAGAGTCACAGCCTATCACATTCACATGAAAACCCCCATTAAAAGTGTGCCATGGCAGACATAACCCGGCGTGGACACAAATAATGTGGAAAAAAAACAAATGTTCACACTGGAATTTTCCATGGAAAGATGACATGACTGCCCATTTTACTATTTGTCAGTAACTGTATAGTTGTGTACTAGTTGGAGATATTATATAACAAGATCAAGAAAAATAAAATTTGTGCTTCCGAGCTGCACAAAAATACGACAGGCCACTGCCACCTGGGCTTACCCCTCACAGCCTCCCCCGCCCCACCCCAGAAAATGCCATGGGCTGGCTTGGTATTGGAGCCAGTCAGCGTTCGACAGGCCCTGCCCAACGAGTTGCACTGGAATCCCATATGGTGCTTTCAGCTCGCTGCTTTCATTCAAGTGAAGCCCATTGCCAAATTTTTACTCCAAGCTGGAGTCGACCAGCGTGCGGCACCAACGCTGATTTGCCTCAGAGTTTGTTTCTTCTCTCGTGCACCTCCGTTTTTCCCCCTTCCCCAGTTCGCTACCTTTCTAAATGCCCTTCAGGCGTAACATCCAAGTTCTGATGAAGAGTTCACATTTGAAGCGTTAACTTATCTTTTTCCACAGATGCTGCCTGACCTGTTGAGCGTTGCCAGCATTTTCTGTTTTTGCTTCAGATTTCCAGATTAACTCTGCAGGGTTCTTTCTCTCGAAACTATGATTCACAGCCCACTCCTACATCTATTTTTGGGGCTAAAATATTTTGAATTGTCCAATATATTTCAATTAAGCAAAGTAGGAAATTGGTGCAAAAATGTCAGTTGCTAGATAATTCAAATGAAGCAATGAGAAAGGTAAACTGCACCAATCTCAGCGAGGAGTGTTCTTAGCTCCACTTGCTGGAAGGGTGCGTGACTATGAGGAAATCATTTTTAGCTTTGCCACAGAGTTGTACCAAGTGCAGAGCAGCAGAGGTTTTGATGAGACAGGGTTGCCTCCTCCGTATAGGTACACACTCCCAATGTTGTAGGTGAATGGACAGGAAAGTGTACAACAGAACAATTAGATATTTAGGGTCCAAGTGCTTCCTTCCTCCAACATTATTACTGGAAGTAATACAAAACTATTACCTCCTTCAGGCAACAAACAACAAATGTGACTGAGTGCTAGACAAAATATTGTAGGAATCCAATTCCTTTCAAGCTTATGCGTCTAGATTATTCCCATTAATTCCTATTGTGGTTTTATAAATCCCACTTTATCTCTACCCAAGCAGCCGGCACAGAAACGATGGGCCAAAGGGCCTGTTTCTGTGCTGTATAACTCTATGATTCTAAGTACTTTCAATAGAAAGTAACATTAATATACTGAAAGAGAAGATAAAAAGCAATGTGAGCTGTCTGGGGAAATCTGCAAGTCTGAAACAGTTAAAACCTCTTCCATTCCTCCTGCAAAACTCTTCACTCCTGAGACAAGATGCCTCGAGACATGAATCATTAGGATTGAGAGCTCAGAGAGGTGCATCAGTTTTTCCAGAACTCATCCCTGACATTTATTAATCTCATACTTTCATATCGCAATCTCACAAAAAATAACTGCAGGCATGGCTCAGAACAAGACTGTTTGGGCTGTAAAGAGTGTGATACATCTGAGGATTACTGCTTAGCACCAGAGGTGATGAATGGGTCTTTACTTCGGAACTAGCAACTTCTATGTGCATGGGACAAGCCAATTACCAATAATCACCTCTGTCCAAATTTAACAATCATCTGATATTAAAACCAACTGGAAATCAGAAATGACAATCATTTTAAACTAAATTCTTGTAAAGCAACAATGGCATAAAACAATTACTAGCAAAACCATTCAAGACGAGTTTTCCACAAAAAAAAATCCCACATGTTTGTGCCTGCTTTGCCTTTTGTACCTGCCACTGTATTATCTGACGGCTGGTATACTTAGCTAGAAATAAGCAGTGATAATTGCACACTTCAGCAGAGAATTGAGCCAAGGGATCAGTGGAGGGGGAGGTTACTTTTCTCCTCACCTGGCTATATCTTCCACCACTTGTCCCACCATGTCTGACGCAGTGGCAGTGCGACGTTTATCACCACATCACATCTTGGCCTGAACCCCCTACTCCTCTGGCACTTTCTCCTCCTTTGAGCATCTCGCCTTGTTCCACACCTCTCATCTTTCTTTCAAAATACTCATTCTCTACCGCCCTCCTAAGTACAAGAAAAATTTTCTAACTGAGGTATCTTCACTGCTTTCCTCCCTTAGCCTCTGAACCGAGCGATTTCCCACCCTTGGTGATTTCAACCTCCATCTCAACTCATCGTGTTCTCACTCCTCAGAGTTCACTGCCCTCTTACCCTTCCTAAATCTCTCCCTGCATGTAAACTCCCTGACCCATATTCATGGCCGTGCCCATGACCTTGCTATCTCCCGCTGTCTTGCTAGTCCTATTGTATCAATCACAGATAAGGTTCCTCCATTGTTGCTAAATTATCAGTCTGCTTCTCCAACATCCAGTACTGGATGAGCAGCAATTTCCTCTAATTAAATATCTGGAAGAATGAGGCTATTATTTTTGGACCCCGCTCCAAACTCTGTTTACAAGCTACCGACTCCATCCCTCCCCCGGTAACAGTCTGAAATTAAACCAGTCTGTTCGCAATCTTGGTGTCATATTTGACCCTGAGATGAACTTCCAACCACATATCAGAGCCATCACTAAGAATGCCTATTTCTGCCTCCATAACATTGCCCGACTTTGTCCCATCTCAGCTCATCTGCTGCTGAAACCCTCATTCAAGCCTTCGTTATCTCTAGACTCGACTATTCCAATGCACTCCTGGCTGGTCTCCCACATTCTAATCTCCATACACTTGAGGTCATCCTACACTCTGCTGCCCATGTTCTAACTTACAGCAAGTCCCGTTCCACTATCACCCCTGGACTCGCTGACCTATATTGGCTCCCAATCAAACAACATCTTGATTTTCAAATTCTCAGCCTTGTTTTTAAATCCTTCCATGGTCGTGTCCCTCCCTATCTCTGATCTCCTCCAGCCCCATACCCTCCGAGATATCTGCACTCCTCTAATTTTGGCCTCTTGAGCATCCCTGATTTTAATCGCTCCACCATTGGTGGCCACGCCTTTAGCTGCCTGGAATGCCAAGCTCCGGAATTCCCTCCCAACACCTCTCCGCCTCTCTTTCCCCCTTTAAGGCACTCCTTAAAACCTGCCTCTTTGACCAAGCTTTTTTTGGTCATCTGACCCAACATCTCCTTTTGTGGCTGAATGTCATTTTTTGTTTTTTTAATGTTCCTAAGAAGTGCCTTGGGACATTTTATTACATTAAAGGCGCTATATAAATATTAGTAGTTGTTGACGTTATAGGTGGTACAATCCTTAAATTAGCATCATATGGTATCAATTTAAGAATGCATGAAATACAAGCAGCAGTCGGCCATAATGGCTCCTCCCTCACATCTGCTTCGCCATTCAATAAATAATGGCTGAACCTCGACATCAACTCCAGTTTCCCGTCCTCTACCGTTATCCTCGATTCCCCTAGTGCCAAGAATCTATTGATCTCAGTCTTGAATACACTCAATGATGGAGCATCTACAGCCCTCTGGGGTAGAGAATTCCAAAGATTCACAACCCTCTGAGTGAAGAAATGTCTCCTCATTGCCAGTCCAAAATGACCAATCGCCCACCCTGAGACGATATCCCCTAATTCTTGACTCTCCCGTCAGGGGAAGCCACTTCTCAGCATCTACTCTGTCAAAACCTCTTCAGAATTTCATGTGTTTCAATAAGATCACCTCTCAACTTCTTCTAAACTCCAGAGAATATCGGCCAATTTTACGCAATCATACTTTGACACCAAATTACCACCATATTTATGAGACTGCGGCTGCTATAGTGATGCTGACTATTGTACACAATGCAGCAACAACTCAGCATAGATTAATCATATCCTATGGCAGAAGAGTGTTTAATGGAAGAACCATTTATATTATATCTTATAGCTGTGCATTGGTATTCACTTATATGAATTGGAGCAGTGCATTGACCTTTCAAGCACTTGTCATGATTGATGTAACTCTCTGGAATGGAATTTCCGCCATTCTCTCAACAGGGGAGAAAATTTCAGCCACGAGGAACATTTTCCACTCAGAGTAATAGATGTTTAGGGAGAAGAGGTAATCCATTCAAATTTCATAAACAATTTCCTCACTGCGGAATACACCAAACTAAGCAGGTTTTTAAGGCTGAGACGAGGCATTAATCGTCCAAACTGTTCTCAGCATGACTCGAGAAAACTCTCTCGAGGTCGAAGTAATACTTTCACCCACTTGTTTCCCAGACTGTGGCTCTTTCTGTGTCTGGGCACCGGGGGAGTGTTCAGGCTGCCCGCTACTGAGGCATCAGGGCATGTTGGTCTCCGACTGTATCTCACCGAGGCCGAAACCTCTGAGGGTCCTGAAAGAAATAAGAACAATCATTGACAACAAATACCTTGTTAGGAGTGATAAAATTAATCTCCAAATTTAAACTCAGGCTCTTGAATCAATTTCTCTTATTGCATAATAAGGATATGTTAATTAACAGTCATCAGTTTTGTCGTCTGTAAGTACTGTGAAGAGCAGGGGAGTTCTCCCCGGTGTCCTGGTCAATATTTATCCCTCAATCAACATCACAAAAACAGATTATCTGGTCAATATCACATTGCTGTTTGTGGGAGCTTGTTGTGCCCAAACTGGCCGTGCGTTTCCTGCACTACAATAGTGTCTACACCTCATTGGGTAGTAAAGCACGTTGAGATGTCCAGTGGTCATGAAAGGCACGATATAAATGCAAGTCATTCTTTTCTTATTCTATCGTCAGTGGCATATATGAAAATCCATGGTAAACCCAGGAACAAACTGGTTTTTACAATGATTTCTATTAGTTACAGCTTAAACAAAACAGACCATTGATTGAGACAAATACAATAATGTAGGGCATACTGATCATAAATACAGATCCCCTTAAAGCGCATTATCTTCACGAAAGAGTGTTTGGCAAACCTGTAAGAGGTATCTGTTTAATAATAAATATAGCAGATATGTCACAGCGATGAGAACTAATGGAGTCTTCTTACACATGGAAGAGACTTGTTTGATTGTTAATTACTTTTCTAATAGTTTGCACTTACATCTGACATATTGCTCCAGGAGAGAGAAAATTCCAGAGTCCAGAGAAATTTAGATTTATAAACTGTACTCCGCGGAGTCCAGTATAGTATACTATAGTAACAGTATAAACGCAAGAATTGCTGGACATCTATGTAATCTGATACTCACTCAATGCACAGACATTACACAATAAGCGACTACACTGATAGATCATCATTCAACTGGGCACGGATAACTATCACACGAAGCAGCCTCATAAAAACAGTTTTATTTTTTCATTCATGGGGTGGGCATTGCTGGCATGGCCTGCATTTATTGCCCATCCCTAATTGCCCTCGAGAAGGTGGTGGTGAACTGCCTTCTTGAACCACGGCAGCCTGTGTGGTGTAGGTACACCCACAGTGCCGTTAGGGAGGGAGTTCCAGGATTTTGACCCAGCGACAGTGAAGGAACAGTGATATAGTTCCAAGTCAGGAGAGTTGTGATGTGGAGGGGAACTTGGATGGCGATAGTGTTCCCATGTGTCTGCTGCCTTTGTCCCTCTGTGTGATAGAGGTATACCATTACATATACGGATATGACTGACTTGCCCACGCTAATAAGGAGAACACATTGATATGTAATACATAATGCATTCAGGAACTCAAAGATCTATGTGAATCACTGCATTGCAACTCATTGGTCATTCCTTGCCAACATAAAAGAACCTTACCCTCTGGCGAGAGCACAGGGAAACCCAGTGTATTTATTGCAGGAAATGAGAGCTTCTTAATGCACAGTACACCACTGTTAGCCTGGACATTTATCATAAAATGTTAAAGCAACTTAGGTCATCTGAAAACAATGCCTGGATAAGAGCCTAACCACACTGCTCAAAGATAAAATTAATGTTGACAAAACTGTTTATTGTTTTGTGACAAGGTTCATTTCTGAAGCTTTAGATTCCAACTGCAGTAACCATGGGAGGCTGGTGTTTACTCAATTATTGCCGTAACATTATATTAAACTAATTTGGAAATGTATTTCATACCAAAGCTGCCATTTTGGTTTCAGTATTGATGGAAGTGCCTTCAGATAGTGATTGCTTAATCGTCAACCAAAAACCTTACTAAGCTCATATCAAAATCATGTTTTTTTTTTATAAGATACCACAACAATTGAGAAACTCTAATACCTTCAATACAGTTCTTGGTCCACTGCTGTGGTTGAATGATGACTCCTCCCCACATCGTGCCAATCACTCCAGTGTGCTATGCAGAGACTTCTGGCCCCGAGCTAATTTTTTTCCTCCCCTGAAGACGTTGCCTCCTCGTACCAGTTGCCCTCTGGTACTTCACCCAAATAGCCATTATTCATATTCAAAACTTTCACTTGGCTATTCAACTGCAACAGGCATCACAATGGAGCCCAATTTTGGTACTGGGCAGCAATTAGGAACTGAAACCTTAGTTGATTTTTTTTTTTCTTCTGTAATCCTGTGGCACTGAGATGTCCTTCCCACCCAGTGCTGCTCCAGCTGAGATCCTCCGCCCACTAAAGACTGGGGATTGAACCTGCCACCTCTCTGGTCCAGTGAGGGCAGACAAATTGTGTCCTGCTCATCTTTAGATACGATTATTTGTTCTTTATTTTAAATCAATGTATAAAGTATCAGATACGACTTCCTGTAGATTTACAGCCATTTCCTCCTGTACTTCAAACCAAGCGGCCACTGTGACCATGGATTGAATTTAAACATTTATTTAATATAATGCAATGATTAGGACACAAATGAGCATGCAAAAAAAAATGAAATTTATGACCCAGTGCAGAAGCCACCAGTCAGGTAAGTTCAGAGCAGCAGCAGCTCAAATCTACATTGTGGGGCCTGGAGGAGGTTCACATACCATGCTGTCCTCCGCTGGATATCTGGCAGGTTTTATTGAGCTTGGTGTCTGAGAAAGTGCCTGTCTCCATAGGCTTCAGGGTCCTCTTGAAGTGATAGGACCCCCAGTTTGCATCTATTAATGAGGCTCCCACCTATAAGATTTCCTGTTCTTATATATTTATGATTTGGTTTATTCTCATATCATTAAGGTTTTTGCTTTCTTTTCCCTTAGAAACAGCTTGTAGACTTGTACTCTAGCTGGAAATAATAAATTGGTTAAGTTGCTCATTCCCAGAATTCTTCAGATTATGGATGACTTTAAACAAGAAAAAAGGTTTGTCAGCAAGGAGAGGTCTTTGTTAACAAAGGAGCTGAATAATGATCTCCCAGGTTAGTCTATATCATAGAGTAATGAATAATGACAGCATGAAAGGAGGCCATTTGGCCCATCGTATCCATGCCAGCTCTGCAAGAGCAACTCAGCTAGTCCCTGCCCTTTCCCATAGCCCTGCAATGTTTTTTTTCTCTTCAGATGCTTATCCAATTTCCTTTTGAAAGCCACCATTGTATCTGCCTCCACCGCACTTTCAGGCAGTGCATTCCCGATCCTAACCACTGGGAAACAAAAAAGACAATGATCAGCAGATCAATTACTAAACTGAGAAACAACTCCTTTTTAAGGGATGGCTGTGCATGACTAGAGCCCTATAAATATCTTAAACTTTCAGTTATCACGAAGGTGCTTCCATTATTAATATTTTTGAGGACTCGTGTTTAGAAGATTGTGAAAATTGGTTCATTTGAAAGACCGAGAAGATTCCTGGATTTATCTTTTTAAAAGGGTTACTGAAAGGACACTTTGGATTTTAAAAAAATACTTACTGGACGAGACAATGAAGTGCTAAAATAAACATAAGGAGCCTTGCTGGCTATTGGAGTTGTTTACAGAAAAGTCACATGCCTAGGTTTTTGGTTGTCAGGAGTTTTTGGCTCTCTGATTTGGGCTGAAACTGTTTGAATGCTCAGTTGGTGTGTAGCCCGCTATGAAAGAAGCCACCCAACTCATCATTTTCCACCTGTTTTGGAAAATCTTCTGAGAATCCAGTGTGATAGCTGAAACCACTGATGCAGTAATTCTCTTGAAAAGCCTGCAAGACTACTCCTCTGCGTCTCCTGAACAGAACTGCTCCAGAAAGATCCCCGTGACAACCATCTATGTGTACCCAGATGCCAGACCAAAGGCCATCTGGAACATCCCATATCTTATTCTTTTACTTCAAGAATCGACAATAACTTGGCCAAAAGTGTTATTTTTTAGAACTTGATCTCTGCAGAGCCAGGTTTTTCATTTTCTTTTTAAAAATTTAACTGGTGTGTGTGTGTGCACGTGTTTTAGGATATTTTAGTAGGGTATATATTTATACTTTCATATTTCAAACCGTGTGTTAGTAAGCTTTGCATCTTTATTGAATAAGTCTTGTTCTATAATAAATTAATAATTTTTTTTTATTAAAGAAACCTGGCTGGCGGATTTCTTATTCTGAAACTAATATAAAGTATATAATTGGCCATATTGTTATCTGGGTAAATCATTTAAACATACTTGTGACCAGTGGAGTAGTGGAACCAGAGAAAGACCCTGCATTCCTCCAACTTTGGTGATAACAATTCAGAGAGACAAGAATAATAACGTAGGTTGCATTCTCTGCAAAAGCATGTAATGTTGTTTCTGACTATTGCTCAAGAGATTGAGTGCGCCAAGATTTGGTCAAACTCAATAAAGATCCAAAAACTTTACAAACCTCAGTCAGGCAGGCACCTCAGCTGCCAAAAAAGGTGTTAAAATAGCACCAGCGGGAAATGAGGTCTAAGTATTGGATTTTAACTCCTGTTCCATTCCGTTTTCCCTGGGCAGAGAGTGTTAAAATTCCACTATAATCTAACTGGATATTCCCGAGCAGTACTCAGTGACCGTTGCACGGGCATTAAACTGATGTCTGATCGATCCAATCAAGTGAAAATTAACGATCCCTTGGCACTAATCAAAGGGCTGCAGGGAGTTCTGCCCAAGAGTTTGCGATCAACCAACATCACAAAAACAAACAACTTAACCGGCTTCTCATCCCATGGCCATTGGGGAGATGATTCAGGTGCCGAATGGCTGCTGCATTTCTCTACCTAACTGCAGGCATTTCATTCCAAATGTCATTCATTATATAAGGTGATTCGAGACATTTCAATGTACTAAGGTGCTATATAATGGGGGTCTCAGATCAATTTCAGTCTTCCTATATGCTGCCTCTCAATCATATTTTAAAAGCTTTCATTCACATTCAATCACAGGAAACAGTCTCAAGATTGCAATCTTGATTTCTGAAAGCAGACAGCACATTTCAAAGTAAAGGTTTCCAAACTAGTGAGAAGGCCATATACAGCCGTTTCGGTCAGTTAATGTCATTGAATTAACCTCAAAAAAGCTGCTATTTTTAATTGAGTGCTTCACTAAAACTGAATTCTCTCCAAGTTAACAAACTTCGAGTCTTAACACTCAATCAGCTGACATAATATAAAGAAACTCCTGATATAGTGAACAAAAATTGCAACAGTCAAGATTCGCTATGGCATGATTCTACTGTTTCAGCTAAACTAGTGGATACTGTGTAAGCTAATATTTCGCGACTGCTTGTAAATTAACGACCGATAAACTACGTAACATATTGAGCAACAATTGACAGAAAATAGAAGTTGTGAAAAGATTAGTGAAATAAAAAGCAAAGAGAGGCAGAAAATTTCAGCTGATCCCACGAGGATATGTTAGTTTGAATCTGTGGTATTAACGTATCAAAATCTAACAGCGCAGGAAGAGGCCATTTGGCCCATCATCCCTGTGCTAGCTCTGTGAAAGAGCTACCCAATTGATCCCAATCCCCTGCTCTTTCCCCATAGCCATGCAAGTTTGCTCCCCTTCAAGTATTCTCTTTTGAAAGTTACTATTGAATCTGCTTCCACTACCCTTTCAGGCACTGCATTCCAGATCATAACACTGTGGAAAACATTTTCTCCTCATCTCACCTCTGACTCTTTTGCTAATTATGTTAAATCCTTGTCCTTTGCTAACCGACTCTTCTGCCAGTGGAAACTATTTCTCTTTACTTACTCTGTCGAAAATCTTTATGATTTTGAATTCCTACATTAACTCTCCCCTTAACCTCCTCTGCCTGAAGCAGAACAATCCCAGCTCCTCTACTCGCTCCACATAACCAATGTCCCTCATTCCTGGTACCATTCCAGTAAATCTCCTCTTCACCCTCTCCTAGGTCTTGGCATCCTTTCTGAAGTGTGCTGCCCAGAACTGGTGACAATACTCTACCCGAGACTTAACCAGGTTGAGCATAACCTCCTTGCTTCTGTCCTCTGTGCCTCTATTTATAAAGGCCTCCCTGTTCCTGTGCCCCCTTTAAAATTGTACTATTTCAGTTACATTGCCTCTCCTTATATAACTCTTTATTACACAACATTGAGCAATGCAAAGGTTGCTGCATTAAATGTTAATGTCCTGGGATAAACAGCAGTCTGACTTCTATGTTCCCACTGTTACAGTCTACGTGAGATCCTTCCCCCGCTGCTTCTAACTGCCTTACCATCCATCAGTGGGCTATTCAGGAAACTCTGCCTCTGTAATTTTCCACAGATGTCCACCTCTAGTCTGTTCAACAGCATTTATACAGAAGTAACTGATGTTATACATTTTCCATCACCACCCCCAGTGTTTTACTCTGTTAGCGTGACTGTGGGCAGGAAAGCTTAATGGGCATCAGAAGTCAGTCTTGCACACTCCTTTTAAAGGTTCTTATCCAATCAGATACCACACTGTTTCTCATCTAATTAAAGTGTTCTTTATTCCCCTGAATTTTGTCTTCCTCTCCTGATGGTGCTTCACACTGGGTTATATTTCCAGAACTTTACACTAACCAAACTATATTACAGCCATTGGAAGATGATATAAGACAAGTTACCGAAACTAAATGGTATTTGCCACAAATTATCGATCAGTAGAAGAAAACTTTCAGTTTGAACATCATCACGCTGAAGACAGAAGATATAGAATTTGCATTGATATGGTGCCATTCAAGTCACAGTGGCGCAGTGGTTAGCACCGCAGCCTCACAGCTCCAGCGACCCGGGTTCGATTCTGGGTACTGCCTGTGCAGAGTTTGCAAGTTCTCCCTGTGACCGCGTGGGTTTTCGCCGGGTGCTCCGGTTTCCTCCCACAGCCAAAGACTTGCAGGTTGATAGGTAAATTGGCCATTATAAATTGCCCCTAGTATAGGTAGGGGGATGTGGTAGGAATATGGGATTAGTTTGGTTTTTGGTTTTGGCCCAAAATGGCTGTTATTTTCAAAACATAACATCCCATTGAAAACAGTTATTGCCAGTATGGCGTTTAATACTTGAAACATAAGAATGTGTGCACTGTGACAATCCTCTGACAGCCTGCACACTCTAATTTGATAAGGTTCTAGATCATATACTTTACATACCAAGGCATGCACAATTAGGCCTGCATATTCAGTCTTCTGCCATTATTAACATTTGGTGAGTTTTGACCTTTTGTTAGAACCCATTTCCACCAGAATGACTCGCTATACTGCAGCTTGAGAACTTATGTGAATGATTGCTGATCTGTCACTGCCTCTTTGAATTGCTGTCATATTCATTAAAAGCTACGTTTACATTTGGGATTAATGAAAATAAACGTTACTGTTAGCTACTTGAACCTAGCAGAAAAGTTAGCTAAGCATTAATTTGCTTATTTCACTCTGTGTGGAATCTTATATGCCTCGAGGACAAAATTGTGTTTTCATATGAGCAGAAGGATATATTTAATCTTTAAATATGCAGAATGACCATGTGAAACAATAAATGTTTAAACCACAAACTATGGTTGTCATGGTGATTATGACATTCAATCAGATAATTGTTTTAAAGGCTTTGAATGAAGTGTTTCACAAGACTGAGATTTGGAAAGGCCCCTGTATGTTTCACCCTTAAAGAAAATGACGCAGATATCAATAAGATTAATATTCATCTCAATGCTATAAGGAACTGCTTTAAAAATCAAGCTTTAATTAAGTAGAATTGAGTTGCATTTCTGAGCAATTGATGCATATTTGCAACTAAAGGGACAACAGAATCTGTCAAACACCCAGAAACAAGGTACAAGTACATGACATTCATACCACATACTTGTTGGAAGTTGTAGCGGACATATGTATTATTACAAATTACAAAGGACATTTTTGTTGGTCACAATTTCTCGTTTAACAACGGGCAGTTAAGCCATTTCACAAGTCTGCCAGAGAGGAGGGATATTGCATTGTGTTCATACCAGAGCCAGACTTCATTACTGGGACAGGTTAGGAAAGGTCACCTGAGGAGATAACTAAAATCCAGAACCATTCGTCCATCACTCCACAACAAACTGGTTGTTATAAGCTCAAGGGCTAAGCCCGAAATATTGAACTTTGCAAAATCATACTCAACAGTCAGTCGCCAGTGCAACCTAATCACTGAGCTGGCCCATTGTGAGAAATTGTTATAATACCTTAAATATTTAATATTGAAATCTTGCCTGTGAACTGTACCTGCTATTTTTTTTTTATATGCACACTCTGCTTAAACAGAAAGGTTAGAGCAAATTTCAGTAAGTTCTCTGCCTATCTGCAACACTGACACCAGCAATTACTCGGTCACCTCCCTTGCAACTAATTCGTGTTCTATGTTGCAAGGTTACCTCCAATTCTGTCCACTTCCACTTTTTGCTAATAGTCTCTTGTGTGGAACCTGATCAAATGTCTTCTGGAAGTCCATATAGGCAACTGCCATAGACCCTTGCCTGACCACCATGCTGGTAACCTCCTCAAAAAAATTAAATATATTAGTCAGATATGATCTACCCTTCACAAATCCATGCTATGTGGCTTTGATCAGCTCATACTTGTCCAAGTGTTGAGTCCCTCGGTCTCTGTTGATAAATTCAGTTGTGGAAAGTTAGTGGAATCTAAACTGACAGGTTTGCAGTTACCTGGTTTCTGTCTCCCTCCCTTCTTAAATAATGACATTTACAATTTTCCATTCCTAAGGCACAATTCCTGAATCTAGAGAACATTGGAAAGTCATGACTAATGCATCTTAAATTTCTCATAGTCCTTTAATATTCTGAGGCAGAAGCAATCAGATTCTGGAGATTGAGCTATTTTAGGTTGTTGTATTTTCTCCATTACCTTTTTTTATTACACTTATAATAAATCCACTAAGTTCCTCCCCTTGACTTGCTGGTACTTTACTCTTTTTCCTCCATTGCGAAAGCAGGTAGAAAGTATGCATTTAACAAGTCTGCCATCTCCTTATTCTGCAACATAGTCTCATCTATATCTGACTTGAATGGGCCCATGTTCCCTTTTACAAAGCTCTTTCCCAGATTAATTTATGCAAACTTTTGCTGTTAGCATTGATATTCCTTTATATCCTTTTGTTGTTTTTGAAAGCTTCTGCAATCTGCTGGATCTATTCTTTTTATCTGCCTTCAAATCTGGCTACTATTCCAATTACTTTTCTATTGAAAGAGTCAGTTTTTGATAAATTGAAGTAATTTATTTGTTTGAGGTGGGAGAAGAGGTGTGCATCATTCTTGTCATGATCATGTCAAACACAATGACCCAATCCTACATTTGTCCTTAGGTTGTATATGTGTAGTGTTGCCAAATATTTGTCACGGATGCCTCATTAATTCCTTGTCTCAACTTTTGTGTACTTCTTCACATCGTACTGCAAACTGTGGCAAAAACTGAAGTGTTTATGGCTGTATTAACTACACTAGGTGGCATACTTTTCCACTTATCATCAATCTTTTGTGTGCGCAATTTCCACCTAAATTCCTTCCTAGGTTTTTTTTTTAAAAACACACACATTAAAATAACCTGCCTCCTCTTTTTGCTCTAGACACTACATCCAGTGCTTAATTTACCAACATCAAATGCTAATATTGACCTTGCCATCCATAAAACCTAATCAATTACAGAACCTTGCCTAAAAGTTCAACAATGGTGCACAGGAATTAGAAGAAGGAATCAAAAAAGATATAAAAGCATTTTGGATGAAAAGGGGGGAGTTAATTGATAAACGAATCAAAGTTCGAGAGGATAAAACCCCTGGTCCGGATGGATTGCATCTATGCATATTAAAACAAGTTGGGGAAGAGTTTGCAGAGGCACAATTACATATACATAAAAATTCACTAGAAAAGGGAACAGTGCCAGAGGACTGACAAGACAGCTAATCTGGTGGGGAGTGGTCTTCCACAAGGATCAGTGCTGGGACCACTGTTGTTCACCATTTATATAAACGATTTGGACTCTGGAATTGGAAGTACAATTTCAAAATATGTAGATGACAATAAGTTAGGGGGTGCAGTTCATAAAGAGGAGGACTGCAACAAAATTCAGCAAAACATTAGTAAACTTGCAGAATGGACATGCAATTGGTAAATAAACTTCAATATAAATAAATGTGAGGTAGAACATTTTGGTACGAAGAGTAGGGAGGCCACATACTCCTTGGAAAATAAATATCTTACATGGGGTAGAGGAAAAAGGGGATCGACAGTAGATACTCAAATCACTAAAAGTAGCAATGCAGGTTAATAAAGCCATAACAAAGAAAACAAAGCACTTGGGTTAACGTCCAGACGATGGAATTGAAAAGCAGTGAATTTATGTTAAACTTGTATAGAATCTTAGTTAGACCACACTTGGAAGCACTGTGAACAGTTCTGGTCTCCATATGGGAGAAGATGCAAATAAGATTTACTAGAATGATATCAGAACTGAAATATATCTATCAGGAAAGATTGAACAGACCATAGGTGGAAAGTGGCAGTCTATGTTATAGAAAGGATTTTTTTTTTTTTTAATTCAGTCATGGGATGTGGGCGTCACTGACAAGGCCAGCACTTATTGCCCAACCCTAATTGCCCTCGAGAAGCTGGTGATGAGCTGCAGTTCATGTGGGTGTAGGTACATCAACAGTGCGGTGAGGAAGGGAGTTCCAGGATTTTGACCCAGCGACAAGTGAAGGAGCGGTGATATAGTTCCAAGTCAGGATGGTGTGTGGTTTGGAGGGGAACTTGCAGATTCTGGTGCTCCCACGTATCTGCTGCCCTTGTCCTTCTAGCTGGTAAAGGTCGTGGGTTTGGAAGCTGCTGTCTAAGGACCCTTGGTGCGATGCTGCAGTGTATCTTGTGGATGGTACACACTGCTGCCACTGTGCGTTGGTGGAGAGAGTGAATGGGGTGATAATCAAGTGGGCTGCTTTGTCCTGGATGGTGTCGAGCTTCTTGAGTATTGGAGCTGCACCCATCCAGGTAAGTGGAGAGTATTCCATCACACTCCTGACTTGTGCCAAGCTTTGAGGAGTCAGGAGGGGAGTTACTCGCCGCAGGATTCTTAGCCTTTTACCTGCTCTTGTTGCCACGGTATTTATATGGCTACTCCAGTTTGGTTTCTGGTCAATGGTGACCCCCCAGGATATTGATAGTGGGGGATTCAGCAATGATAATGCCATTGAATGTCAAGGGGAGATGGTTAGATTCTCTTTTGTTGGAGAAGGTCATTGCCTGGCACTTGTGTAGCACCAATGTTAATTGCCACTTATCAGCCCAAGCCTGGATATCATCCCAGTTTTGCTGCATTTCTACACGGACTGCTTCAGTATCTGAAGAGTTGCAAATGGTGAACACTGTGCAGTGAACATTCCCACTTCTGATGTTATGATTGAAGAAAGGTCATTGATGAAGCAGCTGATGGTTGGGCCTAGGACACTACCCTGAGAAACTCCTGCAGTGATGTCCTGGAGCTCAGATGATTGACCAACAACTACAACCACCTTCCTTTGTGCTAGGTATGACTCCAACCAGCAGAGAGTTTTCCCCCTACTTCCCATTGACCTCAGTTTTGCTAGGGCTCCTTGATGCCATACTCGGCCAAATGCTGCCTTGATGTCAAGGGCAGTCACCCTCACCTCACGAGTTCAGCTCTTTTATCCATGTTTGAACAAAGGCTATAATGAGGTCAAGAGCTGAGTGGCCCTGGCAGAACTCAAACTGAGCGTCACTGAGCAGGTTATTGCTAAGCAAGTTCCGCTTGATGGCACTGTTGATGACACCTTCCATCACATTACTGATGATTGAGAGTAGACTGAAGGGGCGGTAATTGGCCGGGGTGGACTGCTTTTTGTATACAGGACACACCTGGGCAATTTTCCACATTGTTAGGTAGATGCCAGTTTTGTAGCTGTACTGGAAGAGCTTGGCTAGGGGCACGGCATGTTCTGGAGCACAGGTCTTCAGTACTATTGCTGGAATGTTGTCAGGGCCCACAGCCTTTGCAGTATCCAGTGCTTTCAGTCATTTCTTGATATCACGCGGAGTGAACCAAAGCAGCTAAAGGCTGGCATATGTGATGCAGGGGACTTCAGGAAGAGGCCGAGATGGAGCATTCGCTCGGCACTTCTGGCTGAAGATTGTTGCAAATGCTTCAGCCTTATCTTTTGCACTCATGTGCTGGGCTTCCCCATCATTGAGGATGCGGATATTTGTGGAACCACCTCCTCCAGTTAGTTGTTTAATAGTCCACCACCATTCACGACTGGATGTGGCAGGACTGCAGAGCTTAGATCTGATCCGTTGGTTATGGGATCGCTTACCTCTGTCTATCGCATGCTGCTTATGCTGTTTGGAACGCCAAGTAGACCTGGGTTGTAGCTTCACCAGATTGACACCTCAGAGGTATGCCAGGTGCTGCTCCTTGCATGCCCTCCTGCACTCTTCAATGAGCCAAGGTTGGTCTCCTGGCTTGATGATAATGGTAGAGTGGGGAATATGCCAGGCCATTGCGGTTGAGTACTGTTCTGCTGCTGATGGCCCACAGCGCCTCATGGATGCTCAGTTTTGCATTGCTCGATCAGTTCAAAATCTATCCCATTTAGCACGGTGGTAGTGCCACACAACACTATGGAGGGTATCCTCAATGTGAAGGCGGGACTTCATTTCCACAAGGACTGTGTGGTGGTCATGCCTACCAATATTGTCATGGACAGATGCATCTGTTTTCCTCTTGTTAGTTCCTCACCACCTGCTGCAGACCCAGTCTAGCAGCTATGTCCTTTAAGATTCAGCCAGCTCGGTGTTACTGAGCCACTCTTGGTGATGTGCATCGAAGTCTCCCACCCAGAGTATATTCTGTGCCCTTGCCACCCTCAGTGCTTCCTCCAAGTTCTGTTTAACATGGAGGAGTACTGATTCATCGGCTGAGGGAGGGCGGTAAGTGGTAATGAGCAGGAGGTTTCCTTGCCCATGTTGACCTGATGCCATGAGACTTCATGGGGTCTGGAGTCGATGTTGAGGTCTCCCAGGGCAACTCCCTCCCGACTGTATACCACTGTGCGGCCACCTCTCGTGGGTCTGGCCTGCCAGTGGGACAGGACATACCCTGGGATGGTGATGGTGTCTGGGACATTGTAAGGTATGATTTGGTGAGTATCACTATGGCAGGCAGTTGTTTGTCTAGTCTGTGGGACAGCTCTCTCAACTTTGGCACAAACCCCCAGATGTTAGGCAGGAGGACTTTGCAGCGTCGACCGGGCTGGGTTTTCCTTTGTCGTTTCCAGTGCCTAGGTCAATTCCGGGTGGTCCATCCAGTTTCATTCCTTTTTGACTTCGTAGCAGTTTGATACAACCAGGTGGCTTGCTAGGCCATTTCAGAGAGCATTTAATAGTCAACCACATTGGGGTTGGTAGCTCGGCTCAGGGATCATATGGATGCTGAGTCAGGACAGTCTGATTCAGCCTGGAACAGTTGTGGGGTGACGGATGGAACTGATGGCTAGTGTACAGAGTTTGTGGCATAGGCAAAAGGTAACGGCTTCAGTTTTCCCGATGTTCAGCTGGAGGAAATTACAGCTCATCAACTGGATGTTGCAGAAGCAGTCTGACAGCATAGAGGCAGTGACATGATTGAGAGAACTGGTAGAGGGGTAGAGTTAAGGGCTGTCACTGTATTGTGGAAGAATACCCCATGTCTGCAGATGGTGTCACCGAGGGGCAGGATGTAGGTAAGAAAGAGGAGGGAGCTAAGAAAGGGAAATTCAAGATGGGGTGGTTCTGTGCAAGGACAACTGGATTCCTAGATTGGAATACCAAGATTCGTTTGTATCTGTAGCTGGAGATATATATAAAAGAAAGGAAGCAGGGTTTAAATTATATTATGTGCTCTTCATGGGATGCATCTATGTATTCCAGAAAGCCAAAGGGTTTGAAAGCCTTTGCCATAAGGCAACAAGGTCCAGGAGACCATGCTCACCCATGATACAGCAGTAGACAATCTTAACCGAACACTCCCTCTTCCATCTGTCCCAATTTCCTTAGGTACTGATACAGAACCAGAAATTATCTTTCAATCCACAGCAAGCTTCCACAAACGGCAATGATCTGTTTTAGTGATGTTGGTTTTGGGATAAATATTGGCCAGGATACCAGTCAGAATTCTCCTGCTCTTCTTTAAATAGTGCCATGGGATCTTTTAACAGGGCAGACTGGGCTTCAATTTAACCTCTTGTGTGAAAGACAGCACCTCTGACAGTGGAGCACTCCCTCAGAACTGCACTAGAGAGTCAGCCTAGATTATGTGCTCAAATGTCTGGCTTGGGACTTGAACCCACAACCTTCTGACTCAGAGGTGAGAGTGCTACCCACGGAGTCATAGCTGACACCATTATTACTTCATTAACTTTAAGTAATGCCAAAATTAGAGGGATTGGCTGCTTTCCTCAAAAAAAAACCTCACTTGCTAACCAACTTGAAACAAAAGAACTGGAGCTGATCAAGGCAGCCTTCTGAAAGGTCCCACAGGACGTTGCTGTGGAGCAGTCTAGAAACAAGAGCGGAATGCTGCAGAGAAGCCCCCTAACTCAGCAAAACCGACGTAACATCCGGAAAAAGTTGTAGATAAAAATAGCTTTGGGTAGCACTCTATCTTTTGTTAAACTCACTGTTCCTTCATTGATTATCATGTTAATCATGTTCCCAACATGCAAGAGAAATCCAACAGAATAGACCTGCAGTCACAAAGTCCATCAAATGCTTATAAAAATCCTGCAAACAAATTTGTAATTGCATCACACAAGTTTGAGATAATATTATCCCTCTGCCATCTACATATTTTGGCTTCCTTATAAATTAGTCTGTACTGCTACTATTTACAAAAGCCCACAGCTAATATATTTTTCATCAGAGCACAGCGATTACATGTCTTTTTATAATAGCAGATAACTGTAATCAACTTTAAAACCAGCAATTAAAGGAATACTGCAGAATTTCCAGTAGCAAATCTGTCCACAAAGCTTCTACATTTTAGGGAGCCCATGGTCTACATTGTTACACTATTCAACCACATATCCATAAATCTGAGTGACAAAAACACTAATATCTGCATGGATAAAGATTTTGTTTTTCCCTGGGGGAAATGGTGCACAATAATGGGAAGACTGAGATCAATAGCAAAAAGTAATGTGGCATAAATTTGTTACCCATTATGTGCACAAGGTAAACTGTTAAGAGGGCACTTCCAGGAAAACCTTGTGGAAAGACAAGCAAAAGATTCTCTGAAGTTATACAGTATCATCACATGATAATTCCCTGTTGGGAATATAACCAAGCATTCCTTCTCGCACCTCAACCTTCCAATTTCCCTTTCATAAACTTGCCAGTCTCTCTTCCAATGCAGCGGCGACAGGGAGAGCGAGGTGGCAGCTGGGTAAGTAAGTCCTATATATTTGGGCAGCGGCTGAACCCGAGACACTACACCTGTAGTGTCTCCCACCCGCCCTCCTCCTCTAACCAAAAAAAAAAAAGGACTCGGTGGTGTGCAGATAAGGCAAGCCTTTTTCTATTTCTTTTTTTTTCATGTGATTGGTAAAAACTTTTCGTTCCTTTTTCGTTTATCTAAGTTAAGACTAACTTAAGCTTAAGATTGAAAATGGCAGGAGATCTCAGACCCGTGTTATGCTCCTCTTGCTCAATGTGGGAGCTCAGAGACACGGCTGATGTCCCTGACTCCTTCACGTGCTGGAAGTGTGTCCAGCTGCAGCTCTTGTTAGACCGCATGACGGCTCTGGAGCTGCGGATGGACTCACTTTGGGGCATCTGCGATGCTGAGGAGGTCGTGGATAGCACGTTTAGCGAATTGGTCACACCGCAGATTAGGATTGCTGAGGGTGAAAGGGAATGGGTGACCAAATGGCAGAGAAAGAGCAGGAAGGCAGCGCAGGTGTCCCCTGCGGTCATCTCCCTCCAAAACAGGTATACCATTTTGGATACTGTTGAGGGAGATGGCTCACCAGGGGAAGGCAGCAGTAGCCAGGTTCATGGCACCGTGGCTGGCTCTGCTGTTCGGAAGGGCAGGAAAAAGAGTGGAAGGGCTATAGTCATAGGGGATTCGATTGTAAGGGGAGTAGATAGGCGGTTCTGTGGTCGAAAACGAGACTCCCGAATGGTATGTTGCCTCCCAGGTGCACGGGTCAGGGATGTCTCAGATTGGCTGCAGAACATTCTGAAGGGGGAGGGTGAACAGCCAGTTGTCGTTGTGCACATAGGCACCAATGATATAGGTAAAAAACGGGATGAGGTCCTACAAGCAGTATTTAGGGAGTTAGGAGCCAAGTTAAAAAGTAGGACCTCAGAGGTAGTAATCTCAGGATTGCTACAAGTGCCACGTGATAGTCAGGGTAGAAATGAAAGAATGGTCAGGATGAATGCGTGGCTTGAGAGATGGTGCAGGAGGGAGGGGTTCAGATTTTTGGGACATTGGGACCGGTTCTGGGGGAGGTGGGACTATTACAATTGGACGGTCTACACCTGGGCCGGGCTGGAACCAATGTCCTTGGGGGTGCTTTTGCTAACGCTGTTGGGGACGGTTTAAACTAATGTGGCAGGGGGATGGGAACCAAATGAGGTCAGTGGACAGTAAGGAGGTAGTAACTAAAGCCTGTAAGGAACTAGATAATTAAGTCAGCGTGACTAAGGGAAAGAGTAGACAGGGAGCAGTTGATGAACGCAAAGGGACTGGTGGTCTGAGGTGCATTTGTTTTAATGCAATAAGTGTAGTAGGTAAGGCAGATGAACTTAGGGCCTGGATTAGTACCTGGGAGTATGATGTTATTGCTATTACTGAGACTTGGTTGAAGGAAGGGCATGATTGGCAACTAAATATCCCAGGACATCGATGCTTCCGGCGGGATAGAGAGGGAGGTAAAAGGTTGAAGGAGTTGCAGTACTGGTCAAAGAGGATATCACAGCTGTGCTGAAGGAGGGCACTATGGAGGACTCGAGCAGTGAGGCAATATGGGCAGAACTCAGAAATAGGAAGGGTGCAGTAACAATGTTGGGGCTGTACTACAGGCCTCCCAACAGCGAGCGTGAGATAGAGGTACAAATATGTAAACAGATTATGGAAAGATGTAGGAGCAACAGGGGTGGTGGTGGTGATAGGAGATTTTAATTTTCCCAACATTGACTGGGATTCACTTAGTGTTAGAGGTCCAGATGGAGCAGAATTTGTAAGGAGCATCCAGGAGGGTTTTCTAGAGCAGTATGTAAATAGTCCAACTCGGGAAGGGGCCATACTGGACCTGGTGTTGGGGAATGAGCCCAGCCAGGTGGTTGAAGTTTCAGTAGGGGACTACTTTGGGAATAGTGATCACAATTCCGTAAGTTTTAGAATACTCATGGACAAAGACGACAGTGGTCCCAAAGGAAGAGTGCTAAATTGGGGGAAGGCCAACTATACCAAAATTCGGCAGGAGCTGGGGAATGTAGATTGGGAGCAGCTGTTTGAAGGTAAATCCACATTTGATATGTGGGAGGCTTTTAAAGAGAGGTTGATTAGTGTGCAGGAGAGACATGTTCCTGTGAAAATGAAGGATAGAAATGGCAAGATTAGGGAACCATGGATGACAGGTGAAATTGAGAGACTAGCTAAGAGGAAAAAGGGAGCATACATAAGGTCTAGGAGGCTGAAGAAAGACGAAGCTTTGAAAGAATATCGGGAATGTAGGACCAATCTGAAACGAGGAATTAAGAGGGCTAAAAGGGGTCATGAAATATCTTTAGCAAACAGGGTTAAGGAAAATCCCAAAGCCTTTTATTCATATATAAGGAGCAAGAGGGTAACTAGAGAAAGGATTGGCCCACTCAGGGACAAAGGAGGAAAGTTATGCGTGGAGTCAGAGAAAATGGGTGAGATTCTAAACAAGTACTTTGCATCGGTATTCACCGAGGAGAGGGACATGACGGATGTTGAGGTTAGGGACAGATGTTTGATTACTCTAGGTCAAGTCGGCATAAGGAGGGAGGAAGTGTTGGGTATTCTAAAAGGCATTAAGGTGGACAAGTCCCCAGGTCCGGATGGGATCTATCCCAGGTTACTGAGGGAAGCGAGAGGGGAAATAGCTGGGGCCTTAACAGATATCTTTGCAGCATCCTTAAACATGGGTGAGGTCCCGGAGGACTGGAGAATTGCTAATGTTGACCCCTTGTTTAAGAAGGGTAGCAGGGAAAATCCAGGTAATTATAGACCGGTGAGCCTGACGTCAGTGGTAGGGAAGCTGCTGGAGAAGATACTGAGGGATAGGATCTATTCCCATTTGGAAAAAAATGGGCTTATCAGTGATAGGCAACATGGTTTTGTGCAGGGAAGGTCATGTCTTACCAACTTAATAGAATTCTTTGAGGAAGTGAAAAAGTTGATTGATGAGGAAAGGGCTGTAGATGTCATATACATGGACTTCAGTCAGGCGTTTGATAAGGTTCCCCATGGTAGGCTGATGGAGAAAGTGAAGTCGCATGGGGTCCAGGGTGTACTAGCTAGATGGATAAAGAACTGGCTGGGCAACAGGAGACAGAGAGTAGCAGTGGAAGGGAGTTTCTCAAAATGGAGACGTGTGACCAGTGGTGTTCCACAGGGATCCGTGCTGGGACCACTGTTGTTTGTGATATACATAAATGATTTGGAGGAAAGTATAGGTGGTCTGATTAGCAAGTTTGCAGACGACACTAAGATTGGCGGAGTAGCAGATAGTGAAGGGGACTGTCAGAGAATACAGATAGATTGGAGAGTCGGGCAGAGAAATGGCAGATGGAGTTCAATCAGGGCAAATGCGAGGTGATGCATTTTGGAAGATCCAATTCAAGAGTGAACTATACAGTAAATGGAAAAGTCCTGGGGAAAATTGATGTCCAGAGAGATTTGGGTGTTCAGGTCCATTGTTCCCTGAAGGTGGCAACGCAGGTCAATAGAGTGGTCAAGAAGGCATACGGCATGCTTTCCTTCATCGGACGGGGTATTGAGTACCAGGGTTGGCAGCTCATGTTACAGTTGTATAAGACTTTGGTTCGGCCACATTTGGAATACTGCGTACAGTTCTGGTCGCCACATTACCAAAAGGATGTAGATGCTTTGGAGAGGGTGCAGAGGAGGTTCACCAGGATGTTGCCTGGTATGGAGGGCGCTAGCTATGAAGAGAGGGTGAGTAGATTAGGATTATTTTCATTAGAAAGACGGAGGTTGAGGGGGGACCTGATTGAGGTGTACAAAATCATGAGCGGTATAGACAGGGCGGATAGCAAGAAGCTTTTTCCCCCAGAGTGGGGGATTCAATTACTAGGGGTCACGAGTTCAAAGTGAGAGGGGAAAAGTTTAGGGGGGATATGCGTGGAAAGTTCTTTACGCAGAGGGTGGTGGGTGCCTGGAACGCGTTGCCAGCGGAGGTGGTAGACGCGGGCACGATAGCGTCTTTTAAGATGTATCTAGACAGATACATGAATGGGCAGGAAGCAAAGAGATACAGACCCTTAGAAAATAGGCGACATGTTTAGATAGAGGATCTGGATCGGCGCAGGCATGGAGGGCCGAAGGGCCTGTTCCTGTGCTGTAATTTTCTTTGTTCTTCTCTGGTTAGTCACCAGTTGCCTGATGAGAGAGGATTGATGAATATCATGGTTTCAATACTGCCCCACTGATGGCCAAGGGGACTCTTTCACCGATAGGGAAGAGACTCCTTCACATCTTCTTTATGTTTATGTGTACCTAATATAAACTTTTTTTTTACAACTGACAAGTTCAATTATTAAAATAGCTACTATGTCCATATTTTCCAAATTCTTTTTGTCTGAATTGCAACTACATACGGTTTCTAACAAGACCATTATTTCCTACTATTCGGCTTCCATCATTGTTGTGAACAGAAGTGTGAGTATAATCTGCACTCTCCACATTGAAATTGTATAAACTTCATTTAAAGTCATCAAAATACAAATGCTGGAATCTGCAGTTAAATATTCATAAACATGTACAGTGCAACAATTCAAATGCTTTCAATTTACAATGAAATCTTTCATACTATCGGTGAACTATGTGCACAGTTCATCTAATCTGAAGCACAAAAGTACTGCAGTCACTGTGGACCCTGTATGTCAATCAGTGAATGAAGAATGATGCAGATAAATACTACTGTTTTGTTTCCATGGAAAATGCAAACATTTTGTCGCAATTAGTTGGGTTTAAAAAAACAGCCAAGTAACAAAATTGTTGGCAGTCTTTCACAATGTGCATTTCCCACAGTTTAATCAGTAATTGAGCATTTTGTTATTGTGTAGAAGAGTTCATACATAAAACAAACAGAAAATGCTAGAAATAAAATATTTTTTGTTTCTGTCCAGATTTCAGATAAGAAGGAACAACTTGCAGTTATATAGCGCCTTTCACGACCACGAATGTTCCAAAGCGCTTTATAGCCAATTAAGTGCTTTTGAAGCATAGTCACTGTTGTAATGCAGGAAACGCAGAAGTCAATTTATGCACAGCAAGTTCCAATGAACAGCAATGTGCTAATCACCAGATACTCTGTTTTTATGGTGTTGATTGAGGGATAAATATTGGTCAGGACACCAGGGATAACTCCCCTGCTCTTCAGAATAGTGTCATGGGATCTTTTATGTCGAACTGAGAGAGCAGACAGGCTTTCAGTTTAACATCTCATCTAAAAGATGGCACTTCCTCAGTTCTGCACCGGAGCGTCAGCTTTGATTTTTGCATTCAAGCTTGAGAGCAGGACTTAACCAGACAACGTTCTGCCTCAGAGGTGAGAGTGCTACAAACTGAGACACAGTTGACTCTTCACAGTACTTAAGTTCTTTTTCACCTTACTTTACTGCAGTATATATATACACACACACACACACACATACACTGAGCCAAAGATGGAGGCAGTAGGACAGGCGATCAACAGCTTGATCAAAGAGATAGGGTTTAAGGAGGAGACAGAGGTGCTGAGACAGCGAACGGTAAGCCTATTTGTTTGGTACCGGGTCACTTTCCCATTTTAGGCATTGACTGTCATCACCAAGCACTACTCAGTGCAATGCAACACAGGCAGATGTAGAACAAGGCTCTCTATACAAAAACAAGAGTGACTACATTTTGCAAAATCATTCATTGCTGTAAAGTGCTTTGGGATGTCCTAAGGCACTGTGTAAAAAAAGTTATTTCTTTCTTTGTCCCAGCGTCACAGAATGATCCTTTCTGCACCAGTATTACATTCCCATTTTCCACACCAGCCATCCTTGTGGGTTCTCTAAATGGCATTGCAATATCAGCCTCGGGTCTGTGTGCAGCTGCAGACCCAGTATCAACTGGATTGCAAAACCCAAAGTCATCACACCTGACCAATATATTTAATCTGGTGAGAAGATTGGGCGGCACAGTGGCGCAGTGGTTAGCACCGCAGCCTCACAGCTCCAGGGACCCGGGTTCAATTCTGGGTACTGCCTGTGTGGAGTTTGCAAGTTCTCCCTGTGTTTGCGTGGGTTTTCTCCGGGTGCTCCGGTTTCCTCCCACATGCTAAAGACTTGCAGGTTGATAGGTAAATTGGCCATTATAAATTGCCACTAGTATAGTAGGTGGTAGGGAAATATAGGGATAGGTGGGGATGTGGTAGGAATATGGGATTAGTGTAGGATTAGTATAAATGGGTGGTTGATGGTCGGCACAGACTCGGTGGGCCGAAGGGTCTGTTTCAGTGCTGTATCTCTTAAAAAAAAAAAAGAGGTTTCCTTACCAGCAATTTGGGCTGAATTCATGCCCAGATCCTGGAGATGAAAGTAATTTAAAAAAAATTCATTCACAGGATGCGGCAAAGCCAGCATTTATTGCCCATCCTGAATTGCCTTCAGAAGGTGGTGGCGAGCTGCCTTAACAACCGAGTGGCTTGCTAAACTATTTCAGAGGGCAGTTAAGAGCCACATGGGTGACTTCACATTGGTCTGTAGGCCAGACCAGATAAGGACAGCAGATTTCCTTCCTTAATTTATTTATTTTACTTAGAGATACAGCACTGAAACAGGCCCTTCGGCCCACCGAGTCTGTGCCGACCATCAACCACCCATTTATACTAATCCTGCACTAATCCCATATTCCTACCACATCCCCCTACCACCTACCTATACTAGGGGCAATTTATAATGGCCAATTTACTTATCAACCTGCAAGTCTTCGGCTGTGGGAGGAAACCGGAGAACCCGGCGAAAACCCACACGGTCACAGGGAGAACTTGCAAACTACGCACAGGCAGTACCCAGAATTGAACCTGGGTCGCTGGAGCTGTGAGGCTGCGGTGCTAACCACTGCGCCGCCCCTTAAGGGACACAAGTGAACCAGATGGGCTTTTGCAACAATCCAGTAGCTAAATGGTCACCAATATCGATACAACCGTTTTATTCCAGATTTACTTAATTAACTGCTACTGGGGCGGGATTTGAACTCATGTCTCTGGATCATTAGTCCAGCCACTATGATGCTGTTTCAGATAGCCACAGCATAATCCACAGTGTTGTCCAGATCCTCTTCATTATTTGCAAGTATTTGCATCATTTCATTGTAAGGTAAGAAAGGAAGTTGCATTTATACAGCGTCATTGATGACCGTAAGATGTCCCTAAGTGCTGTACAGAAGGGTAGTCATTGTTGAAATACAGTGAAACACCAGAGCTAATTTGCACACAGCAACATCCCACAAACAGCAATGAGAAAAATAATCAGGTAATTTTTATTTTTTTTTAAAGTGATGTTGGTTGAGGCATCAATCTTCGTCACAACAACAAGAGAACGTCAAAATCGTGACATGGAATCTTTTACCTTTACCCGAAAGGGGAGATAGGGTCTCAGTTTGACGCCACATCTACAAAACGGAACCTCCGGCAGTGTAACAATCCCCCCAGTACCAGACTGTATTCTGTGCCCAAGTCTCTGGAGTACAGGTTAAACCCGCTGTCTTCTGAGTAAGAGGCGAGAGTGCTGCCCACAGAACTAAGGCTGAAACTTGCATTTGCGTGCATATTTAATATTCCAGAGAATATAACTGTTAATCAAACATGTGAATAAAAACAGCAGGATTCCCATTCCTATTCCGACAGTCTCAGTTGCTATTGTGCATTTTCTTAGGCTTCAGGGCGTTTGGGCAAGTTATAATATCACACTATATTTGAAAATGCTGTACGTTGCGAGTAGACAGGTTGGCAGACTGAGAAAAATGTTGGCAGTTTTTTATCCAATCATTGTTCCAGGTTACCACAGAGTATTGTACTAAAAGCTACTAAAAAAACTAGCCAGAGGTCTAAAGAAACTGGTGCGAAATACATAACCTACAGCATCAGAGTGGAATAACGTTCCCTGTGGAACCACAAAATGAAGGCGCCAGCAAGTTGTGGATTTTGCTTTTCTGCTGCGTTATGAACTTTCCATGTGAATTATCTGTATGCTGATGGATTGGTGGCTTTACTCTGCTGTCGAATGTTTTCCCAATGCTGTATCTATTTGACAAATGACACTGCAAACCTGTGTGCTAGTGATGCTCAAATTTCCTAAAATACCTGGCCAGCTCTAAAGCAAAGCACCATTTGTACTGTAATGAATGTATTGTACCTAATAATTTATAAAATGCATGCCTATCCAAAGAAATGGCAAAGTTACTGCAAAGTTAGTCCAGTTTTGTTAGAAGAAAAGTGACCTATTCTCATTTTAATATATTACATATAACAGAAATATTATATATATAATTTATAAGACTTATAAACCCTAATTTGCAGAACCAATGGGACATCATCCAGCCTCCTCGGCACAAACCAGAAACCCACCTCAAACCTCAGTGAGACTGCAATTTAGAAAGCTGATCTGTTCTACAACATGTTTAACTTGGATTTGCTGCTGTCCCTCTTCCCCAAATTGTAATCAAATATCCACAGCTGTAATCTCAATACAAACCTGAAATTTTCAGTGCCGAGAGAGAGTGGAGCTACATATGAACAAAACTCCACATGCGATCAGCTTGGCACTTAAAAAAAAAATTAGCAAGTTGTTTCTATATCACAGTGGAACAATATTTGCATATTCACAAAGGTCAAGTTGTACACACCATCCTGACTTGGAACTATATCACCGTTCCTTCACTGTTGCTGGGTCAAATCCTGGAATCCCTTCCTAACCGTACTGTGGGTATACCTACCCCACATGGACTGCAGCAGTTCAAGAAGGCAGCTCACCACCATCTTCTCAAGGGCAATTAGGGATGGGCAATAAATGCTGGCCTGGCCAGCGACGCCCACATCCCAGGAACGAATAAAAAGAACACAAATATTTGCATGGGTAACAAATGTCTGCATATATACATACAGCAGCACTTGTAATGTATTGCAATTTAAAATACCATAATAGAGGAGTGACGTGACTGCTTTGGGATCGAATGCTGGTGAATGGAAGGTTGGGGTTGAACTAAGCATCTAGATGTTAGCTTGCTGAACATTTCTGTTTCCTGTGGAATATTTACCTTCTTGAGCCAATAATTAAAAATTGCCAATGTAAAATGCCATGTCAAAAGCTGACCTGATTAAATGAGATTAGTATGTGCCACAGGAATGTACATATCCGGGTGTATAGCTATCTGCAGTCTTTGCTCCCTCCTGATCACATTCCAGTAGTGAAGCTTTTCTAGAAATAAATGAACCCTTGGAGGCTTGTAGCAAAATCTCTGCACCAAATAAAGACAAACGATAAAAGACATCACTTCCTAGCATTCTGAAGTGAATGTTCCACGAACACAAAGACATTGTAAAATTCTTCACCCTGTAGATAGATTATGTGAGAAACAGACTCAAACAAACGCCCACTCATTGGGGAAAAAGTGAGTTTGCTCATCTTAAATTGTAATCTTTTAACCTGACTGAATAAAGGTATTGTTGCTGAGGAGTGTGTTGATATGCTGCCTTTGCTACAAGAACAACGTTGCATTTCTCTAGGGCCTAATCACATTTTCAGGGCATCACAAAGGGCTCCTCAGCTAATGAGTTACTATTGAAGTGTCACCACTGTTGTTATATAGGCACACATGGCAGTAAATTTGAATACAGTAAAGCCCCACAAACCATAAGTGCAATGAATGAGCAGCTAATTTGTTTTGTGGCAGTGTTAGTTGTGGTAAAACAGCACCAAAAAATCTTTTAGATCCACCTGAAGAGGCAGACCCGGCTTCAATTTAACGGCCCATCTGAAATTCTTCATCTCTGACAATGCAGCACTCCCTCTGTAGTGCAAAGATGTGTCAGTTTAGATTATGTGATTAAATCCTGGAGTTGGATTTCAACTCATAACCTTCTGACTCAGAGACAACAGTGCTGCTGATGGCACCAAAATAACACCGGACACACTATATTAATTTGAAACATATATTTTAGAGTCTGGTTGAGGCTCCTACTTGCACTTCAATAATAGTCTCCCCACTTGTACTCATGTCATCAAAGTGCCCAGCACTTTACAGTCGTAACAGAAAACATTTTTAATAAATTATGAGCTCACATCAAGGCACAATACTAATCCAAACAGACCAATAGGCTACAGTAACAAGGTAGTTATTTTACTGGAGAAGTAATCCAGATGACACGAGTTCACCATGGAAGCTTGAGAATCTGAATTCAGTTTTTAAAAAGCAGGAAATAAAAAGGCTGCAGAAATAAAACATGTCCACCACTGAATAAGGTAGCAGAGGAAACTCACCTCAAGCAAGAGACCAAGGGACGGATTTTCAAATGCTGGCAGGCTCGGGACCTTGTGTGGATGTGATTTGAAAACCACAGTCCTGGAGGTTGTCTCCAGAACCCAACACATCCAGGACAGTCTGCAATCTTCAAATTGAAGGGGAGGGGGATGAACAGGGAAGTGTCCAACTCCAATTAGGGGTCCATTAAGATCATGGAGGAGCTGGTTAAGAGGCAAATGGGGGGTTCCACACTGTAATTTTCAATTAGGATTCCAACGAGCTCAATCAGTCTGATGCATGATAGCGCACAGCTGTCGGCTCACAGCAGGCAGAGGACAAACTTTATTGTTGGGAGATAAAATGTTTTGGGCCCATTGGGGATCTTGCGCTGGGCCAAGTGCAGGAATTTTTACATTTGTTTTGAAAGTGCTGCCTCACCTCTTTATTCCACTGGCCCTCCAAGGAGCTGTCTGCTACTTGCCTTTGCCACTTGTGCTCTGCAGGCAGCTCCCACCTCTTGCAGATGCTCAGTGTTACTAATTGGGTGGAGTTTGCCTTCTGCCCAATTAGGGCATTAACAGTTAAAGATCGCATTGTGTTAGTGACACAACTGAGGTGCGGGGGCCGGGACTGGAAAATCATCCGGGCGTCAGGTTCCCAACCCCGTTTTGAAAATTTAGCCCCACAAGTCAGAACCTTCAGAGGAGAAAATCGGCAAAGAACCAAACCACTTCAGAGCTAATGCAGTTTTTTAAAAAAATTGTTACTCTAACTGTTGCAAACATACCTGTTACTACATTTGCTGTTCCTTAAGATAGAATTTTGTTTTAAAAATGTTCTTCAGGTTTTGGTCATCATTCTTATCCTGTTGTGTTTACATTAAGCTTATTTGAAATACAGACATTCCACCCATATCATCATACACTGCTCTGTGACCAGTTGGCAGAAACTGGAATTCTAATACCCCCACACCATTGCCAAAACAGAACTTATCCAAATAACTTTATGCTCTATATAGGAGCCCGCAGGAGAGGTTCTGATAAACAAATTTAGGTCAGTGGTCCTGGAAATAAATTCTTTCAAACATATTCATTGAGGAGGTGGGGGTCAGTTATTTAATTACTTGCACCACTAAAGGTCAATTTAAGAAAATGTTTGCCTCATGCCTTTCAGCTTAAGTCATTAATGTGCTCCATCTAACTTGGAAACTAAAATATCTTTTCCCATAGAAGCTACTGTACAATTACAGAAAGACATTTTGTTCAATATTATTCCCTCTCTTTATATCTTGGAAGTAGAGATCCCCTGACTCCAGCAAGCAACCTCTCTCTGGACAAGAGAAGAATATTCAAACTGTACTGTCGACTTAGCCAAAACCTTGCTTCTTTCCAAACCCCAACTCGTATTTATCCAACTTATTATTGAAACGTACACATTGAGTCACCTCCAGCACTGCAATGGAGCTGAGGGATGGCATGTCCATCAGTTACTGTGGTTAACATTTATAAAAATAAATATTCTCCTTCAGCTCATTCATTTCTAATTCATGGTAGCTCGAAGATTTTGCAAGTACATTTCATAATATAATTCAAAAAGGGATGAAATTAAGCAAGGGCTAAAAGTTTCAATTCAGCAATCATCTCAGCTCCAGGACATCACTGCATGATTTGCTGAGGCAGCAACCTTGGGCCAACTGTCTTCAGCTGCTTCATTAATGACATTCCCTCCATTATAAGGTCAGAAGTGGGCCTTTTCGCTGATTTCTGCACATTGTGCAGCTCCATTTGCAATTCTTCAGATAATGAAGCCATCCATGCCCACATGCAGCAAGAGCCAGACAGCATCCAGGCTTGGGATGCTTAAGTGGCAAGCAACATTTGTGTCACATGGGTGTCAGGGCATGACCTTCACATTCAGTACCACTATCACTGTTGAGACACCAAGCATCAACATCTCAGGCTCCTCAGGTGAACAGAAACTTAACTGAAGTATAAATGCTGTGGCAACTAGACTAGGTCAGAAGCTGCATATTCTGGCTCACCTTCTGACTCCCCAAAGCCTCTCCATCACCTACAGTTTAATGGAATTCTCTCCACTTACCTGCATGGGTTCAGCTGCAGCAAGCAGTCAAGAAGCATGACACCATCCAGGCATAGCAGTCCACTAGATTGCTACTAATTGTTCACCGATAGGCCAACTGAAGGTCCCCTGTGCTGAAAAATTATCTCATAATGGAAACAAAGACCAATGAATGGGCCAGTTTTGGCATTGACATAAGGGCATTTTCAGATGTTATCCAAAAGATTTCACAATTACGTGAATGCCACAAGGTTAATTCTTGTCTCCAAAGGGCAAGAGATGATAATGTGGCCAAAACAGATCCTAACATGTTCCCTCATAGTCCACCCTCATAACTGGACCTTAACAATGGTTTCCAGTCCTGTTTAATCTATTACAAATTGAAATGCCCTTCGGTTTATGTGATAAGACTGATGAGAGATTCAACCCAGAGATGTTGACCACCAAGATAAGGCAGTTTATGGAGAGGAACGCTTGAGAAGACTGACACTACCACCTGGACTAGCAAAGTAAGTCACAAAGGTTTTAGTGATATAGTTGGGTATAGGAGCTGCAAAATCCTGGAGCTTCCTACTTAAGAGCAATGTGAGAACACCTTCACCACACGGACTGCAGCAGTTCAAGGAGAACGCCCAACACCACCATCTCCAGGGCAGCTAAGGGTGGGCAATGAATGCCGATCTTGCCAACAATTCTCACATCCCAAAAATTAATTTCAAGAAGTTGTTCCAAATCATTTGCTTATGATAACATAGCCTTGTTTTTCCAGGGTTTATGTTTGGAGAGGTGGTGGGGGGGGGAGGGGGGGGGGGAGGGTAGTAACGGGGGCGGATAAGATAAACCATCCACCTAGACATTAAGCTAAACTAAAGTTATCCCTATGGCTTGGCTACACCACACACTTCTTTTTCCTTTAAAAGAGGATTCAGGAAGTAAGCATTTGTGCAAGAAGATTCCTTTCAACTATTGAACTGTAAGTGAAAGTAACTAAGCATCTTTCCAAAATATACGACACCTCAACCTATCTTTCTTACTGTATGAAGTTCGCAAATTCTTAACAGGAGCTCTCACTTTATATTGTGCATGTACTGGCTGTAAAAACAACATTTTCACATTCAGTAATATGGCTTCTGAGGTGGGGAATCTATGGAGAGCTTTCTGCTTACAAGGCTTACCGGAGTGGAACCTACTCGTAAGCATTAATCAGTCCAAATGCCATGTTTTTAAACTATAATTTAACTTGATATGTTTTTATGTAGGGTCTTGACACAATTTCTCGTAATTGCTGTCTTCCTGGAATGTCTCTTTTTGGCTTCCTGACTGTGCCTTTACTTTGGCCTATCCCATTGGAAAGAAATGCCTCATACAGCTACCTAGGCACATACGTGTCATAGTTAACTGTTACAGCACTCAAACCTCATCACATCCAGAATTCTGTCCTATTTCTAACACAGATTACAAAATGAAGCTGGAAAAACAATGGAATCCAAACCATTAGTGGCATCCATTCAATAAAAAGAATTTTTTTTTTTAAACTACTCTTTATCATAGAATTGTAGAATAGTAGAGCACAGCAAGAGGACATTCAGCCCATCCCATTGGTGCTGGCTCTTTAGAAGAGCAATCAAATTAGCCCACTCCTCAGCTCTTTTCCCATATCACTGCAACATTTTCTCCTTCACATATTCATCATATTCCCTTTCTTTTCATTTCCCAGGTATAAACCATCACCTCAGGACTAAATAAGAATAAATGAACTGCCACATCTCACCCCTGCTATTGGAACATTGTTGCACTCGAATTACTCCATTCATCCATGACTATTGTCAGGCAAGCCCCCACCTACCAAGACTGAAGCACACATTATTTTGCCACACGAACATTAAAACTTAAAATTGCAAGCCCCTGACTGGAAAGACATTTGCATGGTAACAGACAGTGTTGGAACAAGGGACAAAGGGTCATGCCCTGACTCATTCAACCAACAATGGACTTTTGATTACCAGACATTGAAGGTGGTGGAAGCTAGCACTCCAGGTTGACTGCTAAGGTAACAGAATCCACAAACACAGAAGTAGTGGTTAGACCAGTCTTAGTCACGTGACTAGCTGACTGTTGAGATTTGAACTCAAAGCTCCTGGCTCCTGGTTTAAAAAGACCTCTCTCTTGTCTGCTCTCATCTTGTTTCTCACCAGCTTCGGAATCCATTGAAAACACCTGAACCTCAAAGAGTGTAAAGGCTCCCAAGTGAACAAGGTTCAAGAACAACACTGGGCCCCGACAAACAGCAAGACTACCTACAATCAAGTGAGCTCGAAGCACAGTAAACAAGAAACTCTTCTGATAGTGCCTCAAACCCCTCTCTACTATATATTCCTCTCTTCTTTTCTGTCCCTATTTGCATGTGTATATCACGTGTGCATGCTAGCATGGGTGTGTCATATATCCATAGGCGTAAACCTTATTAGAGTTTAAGTTTTAATAAATTTCACTCTTTCTTCTTTAAAACTGAGAAAACCTGGTGTGTTGGTTTCTTTGCCTTATAATTGGAAAGCTGTGAACAAGGCTTCACAAAAAGGGGAGCTCAAAACACAGTGTGTTTAAAAATAAAACCCTGTTACAATAAGACCGGTAAAGACCCCTAGACACCTTTCGCACCTGGTCGTAACACTATACTTAGACTGAGGCACTCACCACAGATGCCACTGCCTATAATCAAGACTCTCGTAATTACTCTCCAGTTTAGAGGTCACTAAATCTCTGGCAGACTGGTCCCTCTCCCGACTAGGTTTTCTTTGCTCAAAATCTTCCAGCTTTATGTTGGATATAACCATCAGGACTTTGTTATCACCTTGGGATGTTTTACAACATTAGAGGTGGTATGCAAATACAAGTAGTTGTTGTTACTATTACCGAGAGGATTCCCTGTCTAGCTCGATCAAGCAAATAGTCACAAACTTGAAATCTCAAAGGATTCGCCAGAACAATGCAGTTTCACTGATTTCCTTTTTAAAGTCAGTAGACACCAAATTAACCAGCATCCCAAATGCCCCACCATACCATTGGCCCAGATTCTGTGGTTGCAATGACGGTGAAACTGTTAGCATTTGCCATCCTTATGACTGTTGATAGTGGGGGATTCAGCGATGGTAATGCCATTGAATGTCAAGGGGAGATGGTTAGATTCTCTCTTGTTGGAGATGGTCATTGCCTGGCACTTGTGGCGCGAATGTTACTTGCCACTTATCAGCCCAAGCCTGGATATTGTCCAGGTCTTGCTGCGTTTCTACATTGACTGCTTCAGTATCTGAGGAATTGCGAATGCTGCTGAAAATTGTGCAATCATCAGCGAACATCCCCATTTCTGACCTTATGATTGCAGGAAGGTCATTGATGAAGCAGCTGAAGATGGTTGGGCCTGGGTTTTTGGAAGCATAAACACTGGCATGGACCAGCTGCGCTGAATGGTCTGTTTCTGTGCTGTACATTCTATGTTGTTCTATGAAAGAGCTTTTGTAATTTTTACTGCCCCATCAACAACTTGACAAATTTAGCTGCCTTTAGCTTCTATGACTAGAGAGGGAGACAGGGAAAAGGAGAAATTAAATTAAGTACTGACTATGCAGTTTTATTACGTAGAAGAAAAACATAGCCGCTTTTAATGACCTATCAATTACTACCACAAGTTATTTGATGGGCATCTCCACTGTGTTTGTACAAAATGGAGGACTCCACATAAATATGAATACTTTAGGCCTAAAAGAGGATAGAACAGTACTTTCTAAATGGTGAAAATCAATATACAGTGGACGTCCAAAGAGATTCGGCCCAAACAGTCTTGAGGGTTCAGGTACATAGATCATTTAAATGCCACGAACAGGTACAGAAATAATCAAAATGGCTAATGGAATGCAGGCCGTTATATCAAGAGGACAAGAATACAAGGGGGTAGAAGTCATGCTTCAGCTATGGTTAGACCACACCTGGAGTACTATCAGCAGTTCTGGGCACCACACCTTAGGAAGGATATATTGGCCTGGGAGGGAGTGCAGCGTGCATTTACCAGAATAATATCTGGAATCGAAGGGTTAAATTACAAGGAGACAGTAGGCAAACAAGGGTTGTATTTCCTGGAATTTAGAAGGTTAAGGGGTGATTTGATCAAAGTTTTCAAGATATAAAGGGAAACTGATAGGGTGGATAGGGAGAAATTATTTCCATTGGTTGGGCAGTCTAGGACTAGGGGCATGGTCTAAAGACTACAGCCAGATCTTTCAGGAGTGAGGTAGGAAATGTCACAGCTCAAGCTGAAGAATCACACTTGACGTCACAGATTTAACTTTAACAGAGATTTAACAAGCTTTAATAAAGACTTCTGCTCACTACTGCAGCATATGCCTATCTGACCTTACAACAACCCCAGGTCAGGTGTTTTTCCCAAAACACAAAGCTACATTCAGTTTCTTTTCCAAGTATCGTATCATATAGTCTTTAATACCCAAGCCCACACGGAAAATCATGACAGGAAGCACCTCAACACACAAATGGAGGAGAAGGTTGGAACCCTCTTCTGCAAACAGCAAATGATGCTAGATCAATTGTTAATTTTAAATCTAAGATCGATAGATATTTGTTAACCAAAGGTATATGGAGTTAGGTCATAGATGAGCCATGATCTCATTGAATGGCAGAACAGGCTTTAAGGGCTGAATGGCCTTCTCCTGTTTATATGAATACTCAAAAAAGTACTGCTTCGTAAAATGAAAAAAGCTACCTATCTAATATTTGTCTGGGTTGTTCAAAAACCATAATGCCCCGACACAAGCTTTTAAATAATATTAAATGTTCCAAACTCTATTAATCTATCAGTTATGGTCTCAATCTTGATTCCATTGATTGATTAGAGTGTGGTTGCAAGGAGGACATCTTTGTCAGTGTTCCTCTGGTACAGAACGACAATTGTGTCAGTTAATTCAGAGATACGGGTGCTGTTCAATTTTCAAGGACTAACGATAAGAAAACAGAAGTTTCTCCAAACTTGGAATTTATGAGCAAAAATAAATTCCTGCCAGCTTCTCCTGAGCTAATGTAAGGAGTGTATTGACTGTACAACTAATTTTCATTAGGGAGTGGCATGAATGGTGTAATGTTGCACCCTTTATGTAACTTGCACGACCACTGGGATTTAAAAAAAAAAATAAAATGCAAACTGGAGAAATGCAACAGGCTGACCTCAGCAGTTACAAATGTAAATAATGGATTTTGTGCCACTGCTGTAAGGCTTTCCACAAACACCACACAAAACCACATTAAGTATAATACAGAAGCTCTCAAGTCATCAGTTGTTGACACAACTTTCAATTCCTCAAAAGTTGGTTCAAAATTCTTGGCCTTTCTTTGGCTCAGGAGCCCAGTGATTGACATATTTACATTTTTGTCCCTCAGCTCCAGACATTGCTTTCCATTTGCCTCTATTTGCTCTATTGGTCTCCTTCCTAAGTCTTATTCTGAGGGAGTGAATGTTTGTAGATGGTGTGCCAATCAAGCGGGCTGCTTTGTCCTGGATGGTGTCGAACTTCTTGAGTGTTGTTGGAGCTGCACCCATCCAGACAAGTGGAGAGTATTCCATCGCACTCCTGACTTGTGCCTTGTAGATGGTGGACAGGCTTTGGGGAGTGAGGAGGTGAGTTACTCGCCGCAGGATTCCTAGCCTCTGACCTGCTCTTGGAGCCACGGTATTTATATGGCTGCTCCAGTTCAGTTTCTGGTCAATGGTAACCCCCAAGGATGTTGATAGTGGGGGATTCAGCGATGGTAATGCCGTTGAATGTCAAGGGGAGATGGTTAGATTCTCTCTTGTTGGAGATGGTGATTGCCTGGCACTTGTCTGGCGCGAATGTTACTTGCCACTTATCAGCCCAAGCCTGGATATTGTCCAGGTCTTGCTGCATTTCTATACGGACTGCTTCAGTATCCGAGGAGTCACAAATGGTGCTGAACATTGTGCAATCATCCGCGAACATCTCCACTTCTGACCTTATGATTGAAGGAAGGTCATTGATGAAGCAGCTGAAGATGGTTGGGCCTAGGACACTACCCTGAGGAACTTCTGCAGTGATGTCCTGGAGCTCAGATGATTGACCTCCAACAACCACAACCATCTTCCTTTGCGCTAGGTATGACTCCAGCCAGTGGAGGGTTTTCCCCAATTCCCATTGACCTCAGTTTTGCAAGGGCTCCTTGATGCCATACTTGGTCAAATGCTGCCTTGATGTCAAGGGCAGTCACTCTCACCTCACCTCTTGATTTCAGCTCTTTTGCCCATGTTTGAACCAAGGCTGTAATGAGGTCAGGAGCTGAGTGGCCCTGGCGGAACCCAAACTGAGCGTCACTGAGCAGGTTATTGCTAAGCAAGTGCTGCTTGATGGCACTGTTGATGACACCTTCCATCACTTTACTGATGATAGACAGTAGGTTGATCGGGCGGTAATTGGCTGGGTTGGATTTGTCCTGCTTTTTGTGTACAAGACATATCTGGGCAATTTTCCACGTTGCAGGGTAGATGCCAGTGTTGTAGCTGTACTCGAACAGCTTGGCTAGGGGCGCGGCAAGTTCTGGAGCAGAGGTCTTCAGTACTATTGCCGGAATATTGTCAGGGCCCATAGCTTTTGCAGTATCCAGTGCCTTCAGTCATTTCTTGATATCACGCGGAGTGAATCGAATTGGCTGAAGTCTGGCATCTGTGATGCTGGGGACTTCAGGAGGAGGCCGAGATGGATCATCAACTCAGCACTTCTGGCTGAAGATTGTTGCAAATGCTTCAGCCTTATCTTTCGGACTGATGTGCTGGGCTCCCCCAGCATTGAGGATGGGGATATTTGTGGAGCCACCTCCTCCAGTTAGTTGTTGAATTGTCCACCAACATTCACGGCTGGATGTGGCAGGACTGCAGAGCTTAGATCTGATCCGTTGGTTATGGGATCGCTTAGCTCTGTCTATCGCATGCTGCTTAAGCAGTTTGGCACGCAGATAGTCCTGTGTTGTCGCTTCACCAGGTTGTCAGCTCATTTTGAGGTATGCCTGGTGCTGCTCCTGGCATGCCCTCCTGCACTCTTCATTGAACCAGGGTTGGTCTGCTGGCTTGATCGTAATGGTAGAGTGGGGGTTATGCCGGACCATGAGGTTACAGATTGAGGTTGAGTACAATTTTGCTGCAGCTGATGGCCCACAGCACCTCATGGATGGCCAGTTTTGCATTGCTACATCTGCTCGAAATCTATCCCATTTAGCACGGTGATAGTGCCACACAACACGATGGATGGTATCCTCAATATGAAGGTGGGACTTCGTCTCCAAGAGGACTGTGCGGTGGTCACTCCTACCAATACAGTCATGGACAGAAGCATCTGCAGCAGGCAGATTGGTGAGGACGAGGTCGTGTGTTTTTCCCTCGTGTTGGTTCCCCCACCACCTGCCGCAGACCCAGTCTCACAGCTATGTCCTTTAGGACTCGGCCAGCTCGGTCAGATGTGGTGCTACCGAGCCACTCTTGGTGATGGACATTGAAGTCCCCCACCCAGAGAACATTTTGTGCCCTTGCCACCCTCAGTGCTTCCTCCAAGTGGTGTTCAACATGGTGGAGTACTGAGTCATCAGCTGAGGGAGGGCGGTAGGTGGTAATCAGTAGGAGGTTACCTTGCCCATGTTTGACCTGATGCCATGAGACTTCATGGGGTCCGGAGTCAATGTTGAGGACTCCAAAGGCCCTACTGAATACCACTCTGCCACCACCTCTGCTGGGTCTGTCCTGCCGGTGGGACAGGACATACCCAGGGATAGTGATTGCAGTGTCTGGGACATTGTCTGTAAGGTATGATTCCGTGAGTATGACTATGTCAGGCTGTTGCTTGACTAGTCTGTAGGACAGCTCTCCCAACTTTGGCACAAGCCCCCAGATGTTAGTAAGGAGGACTTTGCAGGGTCGACAGGGCTGGGTTTGCCGTTGTCGTTTCCGGTGCCTAGGTCGATGCCAGGTGGTCTGTCTGGTTTCATTCCTTAATCTTGGCGTCATTCACTTTTTGTACCAACCATGTCTGATTCTTTCCCTGTACTTTTCCATTATAACTTCTGTATTTGGAAAACTACATATATTCTTCCAGTTTTGGAATACAATGGCCCAGATTTTGCAGTCAAGTGTTGAACGAATATATTACACTTGCCCACAGAATTTCTATGGAGTATTACATTGTGATTTGTGGCTGTCAGATAGTCAAAGCGGTGTGGCACCCTCAGCAGGGGATCGGAGACCTGTGTGAACAAGGCAAGCAAAGGTCTGCCTACTTAACCAGAGTGAAGCATTCTTACTGAGACACGCAGAGTCTAAACCAGGAAGTGTAAGTTAGAACATTTAATTCAACGACACCTTGCATTTATGTAATGCCTTTAATGTAATAAAATTCAATGTAAAATCAGGTGCACACAGCAAAATAGAGAGAAATAAATATGCAATTAAGGAAGATGAGAGGCAGAACAAAAAAGTAAAATTAAAATAAAATAACTTTGTAAAATCTCCAATAATCATAATCTGAGGGGATGAGACTGCACACTTGTTAAAGTAAATTTCCAATACCAGAGAGTGCTTAGCAGCAATTAAGACTTAGCATGCCTTTAAAAAATCATTTAGAATTGAATTTTTCTGGCATGGTGGGTAACTAATGGATAAGTACAGCAACTTCACGTCCTCCAAGTGTTTGAATGCCGAGTCTCCTGCCAAGGTAGCAGTGCTTGTGGAGGTGCAGGGCAACTCGGACAGCAACTTTCTGATTTCCAAGTTTAACTGCGCATGTGCAGATGTCGGAGGTTGCTGTCTGATCTACTCCTTAATAACAGTCAGCGTTGTTAATCACACGGGCCTCAGTCACAGATTTTCTAACTGGATCATTGGGCCATACGAATGTCATCATCAGATTTCTTGCTTTTTCTCCACATCTTTTTACTGGCATTATTTCTGTTGCTGTGCACTAGTAATAAAAGGTGCTCTGCAATAGTAGCACTGTTTTCCTTTGGGTAGGTGACGCTGTCTTTCAGAGATTCGGACAGGGGTTCCCTAGGAATACATAAACATTCATAGAGATTTCTGGGGAGTGTACCAACACTAAGGGTTATGCTGGGGGTGCATTAACATTCACTCCCAGGTCCGTATTTTTTTCATTTTTTTTTCTTCAGGATATGGGTGATGCCCACAAAGTTGCAGTTATTGCCCATCACTATTTGCCCTGAGAAGGCGGTGGGGAACCTTCTCCTTAGAACAATATAATCTCTTGCTTCCGATGGCATTCCCACACCAGTTTTAGATAGGGGATTCCAGGATTTTGACCCAGCAATTAAATGGTGATGCGTGCCCAAGCCAGGAAAGAGCTTGTCTTGAGGTGGACGGGAAATTTGAAATGATATAGTCCCAAGATCTCCTACTCAGCAGGTGAGGTCAGAAGGCTGGGAGGTCCTGTCAAAGTAAAATTGGTGAGTTGTTGCAGTGCATCATGTGTTAAGTACATACTACAGTAACAATCAATGTTGGTGGAGGGGGTGGATATGGAGTCCAGTGTCAGGGACACTGATCAAGTGGACAGCAGGTTGCGTGAATATTTGTAGGGGGATTATCTTCAGAAGTACTTTGATATTTGATGGGGATCCGTGGCAGTGTGCCAATGTCAATAGAAATTTCCTCACACAGAGAAGACTGACAACCACAGGTCTCGATGCTCAAGGTGAATAGATTCTAAGCAGGCTAGAAATCAAAATTGCCAATGTAATACTAATCACTGTACACCAAAAGAAATTAATTGTGTTAAAGAGCTTTGAGATATTTCAATATGAAAAAGTGCAAGTCTGTTTACTCGACGAATATTAGTCATCCCTGTGGACATTGGTTCTTGGCATCCAGCAATTGAAGGGAAGCTGACAAGAATGAAGTTTACTGGCCACTTCTAGTGTACACCAAGTTTCTTTGTGTGCCAGATTAGCAGAGACAGCATTCCTCCTGATATTCATTATCCTGCTATCAGTCTTTTCATGTACACCAGATGCCTTCCCTTGTACTTTGGGACAATTTTTCTTGAATGTAAAACAAAAGCCTGGAGGCACTGACAAGGTTCTTGAACTTCCAATCGGTTGTATTCTCGCTAATAGAATTTTCCAGTGGAGCAGGAGGCCATTCAGCCCATCATGTCTGTGCTGGTTCTCTACAAGAGCTATCCACTTTATCCCATTTCCCAACAGTCCTGCAAACTGCTTGGGTAAAAAATTTCAGTGTCAGTCATCTGACTGTCTTAGTGGAAATGGATTGTCACCACAGTGAGACACACTAAACACCTTTCATTAAGAAAATACAAATAAAGACATTTTGTAGAGCTATACTCAAATGTATGTCTCTCTTGAAAACCAATCATTTACGAAGCAGTTATATAAAAGGCACCAGGCACCTAAGGTCACTGGGCTGAGATAAAGGAATGTATCCCTACAGGAAAATAATGTGTTCCTGTTCCATTGCCTTGACACCTTTCCTAAAGCAAGACACTTAAAAGTAGGCATAACATTCCAAGTGTGGTGGCCCAACTAATGATTTGTCTAGATTGAGCATTACTGCCTTGCTTTGCTACTCTATACTCTGACTTATAACATTTTGGGTGCTGTAAGGATTTTTAAAAATGGCTTTACAATTTGTCCTCATGCTTCTACGGGTTTATGGATCAGAACATCCACATCCCTCAGCTCCTCCACTCCTTTTAAAGTTTTACCATTTATTATATACATCCTCTTTTCATTCATCCTCACAAAATGGATCACTTTGCATTTCTCCACATTAAACTTCTTCTGACTTCGATCTGCCCAATCTAGCAACCTGTCCAGGTCCTCCTGAAACTACTTACACTCCTTATTTGTGTCGTTTGCAAATTTTGGTATTCTGCTCCTTATAGCCAAGTCTAGATCATTTGTATAAATTACAAAGAGGAATGGCCCAAACACTGACCACGGGCGACACCACTATTTATGTCTCTTCAGTCCAAGAACATCCACAAGATACGACTTGTTTTCTGTTCTCTAACAAACATACTATTCATTCCAACACACTTCCTTTCACACCTTGTTCTTTAATTTTTATGAACCAACCTCCCCTTGTGTGCACACTGCATTCCCTCTCCCCTTGTCATTTTCTCCTATTTCCTCTTCTTCTCAGAAGGCTAAGCAATTATGGGAGGAGGCCTCACCCGACTTCCACATCGCTTGAAAATCCAGTAGGAACACAAGAGGCAGGTTGCAGTGTACCTATCACCACTCCATGGTCAAATGGGCTGTGCATGCTCACCTTTAAGGCTTAGACATGGAGAGTTGCCATTGGTGAGGTATTGGAGAATGACTGGCACCCATGCAACTGCACCCCAGCAAGAAGTCAATGCTCTGAGATGAGGGGACAAAACTATTGAGATCATGAACAAGGGAAATACTGAAGTGTATCATCACTTCTTATGAAAACATTATTGGCTCTTAGTCAGAGCCATCTGATATAGTTTAGAATGGAATCACATATGACTCAAAGATGTGGAGAAAAATGCAGTCCTAACAATTACCAAATTATTTTCCTTGTTTAAAAGAACCAAAATGACAGTAAAAAGTGACACATTTATAACTAATTACAGAAATGTCAGCTTCTCCATAAACAAGTTCGGATGCTGTTCAAATGAAATCAGCCTGTTTTGGGAAGCAGCCAGTTATTGTGTCACATATGGAGGACGGACTTTGAGTGGTGTTGCCCCAGACATGATCCCGTAGAACACAATGAGATCTACCTAGTCTTCGGGATGGCTTCATTAATTATGATTTGTTCACAAGATCCAACGGAGTCCAGCCAGCAAGCTAGCAGCAATGAGCAGAGTTGCGAGCAATACAGAGGACTCCCAAGGTGCCTTGGGGCTCTTTACACAAATGATATAACTGGTGGAGTGAAAGATTTTGTCTTATTGATTTTCAATGGAAGACGTTTACCAATATATTAGTTGAGACGGAGCAGAACAGTGCACACTAGGCAGCTTCAGTGTGTGAGATGTAATGTGTGCAAGTTGCTAACATGGGGCTGAATGTTGTGCCCACAGCGAGGTTCCTGGCACTGGGCCGCAAAGGCAGGGGGAATCCTGCCTTGGCCAGCTGGAGCCCCCCTCCCCAGAGGGATTCTATGGTGCCAGGCCAATTAGCAGCCTGCTGCCGGGATTCCCGTCTGTTTAAAGACGGGGATGCCGCCTCCCAAGAGCTGCCAGCCAATCAGAGGGCTGGCAGCTCAGCAGTATCAGCCGGACCACTGGGAGCGGTCTCCACTGCTGGTACTGCAGAGGCCTTGGATCCAGACCCAGCACTGGAACCCAGATCCTAGGTGAGTGAGGCAGGGTCGCCAGTGCCAGACCGACAGGCCACCGCTAGGCGGAGTGGGGAAATGGGGTGGTGTTTAGTGCAGTGGGAGGTTGGTTCAGGGAGGCGTAGGTTTCCCAGCAGCGGACCTCTGTGGGCCACAGATTACCCACAGAGGAGGGATCTCCCTTGTGTCATTTTACTCCATTGTCATCATTTTCCCTCAACTCTATTCCAAGGACAACATGTCTTTAAATCCAACTCCTACAGGACGAAGGCAGTTCATTCCTTGAAAATGTAATCTACTAACTTTATATTGTTACGACCAAGGTGGGAGTAATGCACTGTTAATTCAGTCCCACTACTCCACAGGTCATAGCATATCAAGAAAGATTTTCCACCGACCAAACAATAGCCAAATTAGATACTCTATTTGTCCCCCAGAATAAAGCACACCAAACCAGGTTTCTTTAAACAACAACATCATTAACTATTTACTAGAAAAGAAATATTAAGTCTTAAACAATAATGAGATAAACCTATATGTGAAAAGATTTTTTAAAAACTCCTTATTCTTCCTAGCCCTCATGCACACACACATACATTCAAAAACTGGTTAACCGGGAAAAAGGATTTTTTCCTTTACTGCCGTTTCTGAGGAATAAAAATAAAATGATCGAGTTTATCACATTCTGGTAGGATGTTTTCAGTATGGTGAAGTGTCCCAGAGTCAAATAGTCAGATGCCACTTGAAGTCTCTCCAGACGAGGTTGGTGAATAGTTTGTAATGGGTAGGCATTCAAAGCAATTTGTCTGCAGCAAGCATCTTTCAGCAGGGGTGCAGCAACCAGCCAAGTCTTACCAACTTAATAGAATTCTTTGAGGAAGTGACAAAGTTGATTGATGAGGGAAGGGCTGTAGATGTCATATACATGGACTTCAGTAAGGCGTTTGATAAGGTTCCCCATGGTAGGCTGATGGAGAAAGTGAAGTCGCATGGGGTCCAGGGTGTACTAGCTAGATGGATAAAGAACTGGCTGGGCAACAGGAGACAGAGAGTAGCAGTGGAAGGGAGTTTCTCAAAATGGAGACGTGTGACCAGTGGTGTTCCACAGGGATCCGTGCTGGGACCACTGTTGTTTGTGATTATACATAAATGATTTGGAGGAAAGTATAGGTGGTCTGATTAGCAAGTTTGCAGATGACACTAAGATTGGCAGAGTAGCAGATAGTGAAGGGGACTGTCAGAGAATACAGCAGAATATAGATAGATTGGAGAGTTGGGCAGAGAAATGGCAGATGGAATTCAATCAGGGCAAATGCGAGGTGATGCATTTTGGAAGATTCAATTCAAGAGTGAACTATACAGTAAATGGAAAAGTCCTGGGGAAAATTGATGTCCAGAGAGATTTGGGTGTTCAGGTCCATTGTTCCCTGAAGGTGGCAACGCAGGTCAATAGCGTGGTCAAGAAGGCATACGGCATGCTTTCCTTCATCGGACGGGGTATTGAGTACAAGGGTTGGCAGCTCATGTTACAGTTGTATAAGACTTTGGTTCGGCCACATTTGGAATACTGCGTGCAGTTCTGGTCGCCACATTACCAAAAGGATTGAGATGCTTTGGAGAGGGTGCAGAGGAGGTTCACCAGGATGTTGCCTGGTATGGAGGGCGCTAGCTATGAAGAGAGGTTGAGTAGATTAGGATTATTTTCATTAGAAAGACGGAGGTTGAGGGGGGACCTGATTGAGGTGTACAAAATCATGAGAGGTATAGACAGGGTGGATAGCTAGAAGCTTTTTCCCCCCAGAGTGGGGGATTCAATTACTAGGGGTCACAAGTTCAAAGTGAGAGGGGAAAAGTTTAGGGGGGATATGCGTGGAAAGTTCTTTACGCAGAGGGTGGTGGGTGCCTGGAATGCGTTGCCAGCGGAGGTGGTAGACGCGGGCACGATAGCGTCTTTTAAGATGTATCTAGACAGATACATGAATGGGCAGGAAGCAAAGAGATACAGACCCTTAGAAAATAGGCGACATGTTTAGATAGAGGATCTGGATCGGCGCAGGCTTGGAGGGCCTGTTCCTGTGCTGTAATTTTCTTTGTTTAGCCTGCTCAGGACTCTCCGCAACAACACAGCAGTAGAAGGTTTCTGCAGGTTCCAGGGTTTCCTAAAACCACAGGAGGCAACAGGAACCACTCTTGAGGCAGGGATTCTTCAAAGACTGGAGGCAATAGGAATCTGCTACCTCTGACATATAGGGGTTTCTTTTCTGAAAAGCAGTCTTCCTCTGCAGAGAGACGTAACTCTTTTTTCTTTCCCTGGGTCTTTTTTCTCTCTCCAGGCAGATCACAGCCACATTTCAAATGCAGGATTTCCTTGCAAGAGATGCAAGTCTTCCTTTACAGAGAGAGGTCCTTTTCTTCAGTCAGGTCACAGCCAGATTTCAACTGTCTGCTCCTTGTCCAACCCACTGGTCTTTTCACAATCCAAAAGTGAAACTAAACTTCAACAATCAAGTCACATAACAATCATAAATCTTGACCTGTCATTCCACTGTTGAGTTGTTTGGAAATAGGTGCCTTGCAGTCTGTGTATTTCACTCAGTTCAAGTTTCAGCAATGTCCACAGAGAAAAATCCTTTCCTCAGTTTTTAAAACACACAGAAGCTTTCAATAAAAAAACAAAACTCTTGTAACAATATTAAAATACATATTACTTAACAGAAGGTCTCACTTAACTCCCCCGTGCCCAAAATTAATTGAATTATACAGCAATGCCAATGGAAAGTGCAGAAAATACACAGCAAGTCAGCCAGGAGCAGTCAAGAGGAGATGGGTAAAGATTTTGGGTGTAAGACCTTCCTATGAATGGGCCTTCCATTGGTTATGATGGTTTGTGTCCCTCTGTGCAATTCACTGTCTATGAATTACAATTTGAACTCTGCGTCAGGAGTACTGAATTGTAAAATTCACCCCGTGGTTAATCTCAGTCAAAGTATTCAAAGGCATTTGCTGAACAATGTAAGGAGGGATGTGTCAATTACAGTGAGTTCACAGAAAATGAAACTTGCTTGTGGAAACTTTTTTTTTTTGCTTTGAGCACAAGTTAAAAGTTTGGGAAAAATAATTATGGGAATAAATCTTCAAAAGATCGATAACGCACGTGTGCCGTCACATCATCACAAGGTAACTACAGATGAAGAAATCCACTTGCACCACCTTAGTTCTTCCATCTAGAATAACACTAAAATTCTCCCAATGCGGCATTCCATTTCTTAAATGATTCCAAGGATTTTGCTTCTACTATTCTATGCATTCAACAATCCATGTGAAGAACTTTCGATCGCAGCCTTAAATTTGCCTTTTACCTACTATTAATTTAAAGTAATTTTCTAGTTTCATCTTTTCCATAGCATTTATTGAACTCTCATATATCTTTATAGATTATCTCTCAGATACTTCCTATCTTAGCTGAGAAGTTCACATTTCTCCAGTCTTTCCTTGCAACTCAGAATTTTAACATTAATAATCAGCCTTGTGAGTCTTCACTCTATTCCAACCAATGCTTGAAGTTTTCCCTTGTATCTGAGTGGGAACAGTACTCAGGGTGTGCTCTCAGCACTATACAATTTGATCATGACTTCCTGACTTGCATTTCACTGCTTTGTTTATATAGTTCAATGATCTATTGGCATAGATCCATAATCAGATGGCAAGACATGCGCTTTTCTTGGCCCTAGCTTTATTAGCCTGACCTGGCACAATTCACCAATCAACCTAGCAGAAGCCGAGGAAGTTTGTCCAGTCAGGACAGTAGATTTTGAATGACAGTTGGAAGTTTGGTGACGTAAGTTTGCCACTAGGCTCCTAAAGGATGTGTACCAATGATCCATTAACGATTGATATCTGTCCTGAACTGTAGAATTAATTTAAAAATTCTAGCCAGGTCTTTAATGATCATTTACTTCCAGAGCACAAGCAGGATTTCAATGGTAGAATGGGACAATCCACCAGTGCATGGAACAGTGCACACCAGGCTTCTGATGGCCACCAGAACGACCTGGATAGGATAAGGCCATTGCTGTGTGAAAGGAGTGGAAGGCAGAGGATACAGTCAACTCATAATATAACATACACCTCCTAATGGCTGGTTAGAGACCTGCACAAGATGGGCCTTGTACCTGCTCTCAGTTGAGTATCTGGCATTGGGGTGGAATGGGCTGAGGATGGACCGCAGAAAAAAATATGTGGGGAAAACACTAACATTTAAAAATTCTCCTGGCAAGAGTGGGGCTCCACGTCTCCCATGTGGAAAGACCAATAGAAACTCACTTCTGGCTGCCTGGTTTGTGAGTTATGGTTTGATCACGTTTAGGAAAAGGCAGAAATGATCATCAATGAGCCATCTCCTCTGGAATGCGGAAAGCTGCATGTGGCAAACTATTACGTGGCGTTTTCTAAGCTTCAGTACTTTGCCAGGTTTGTCTCATAAACTCTTTAAAGAAAACTCACAATCCTTTAAAGAATTACATCAATCAAGTTGTAAGATATTTAAAAGCTGCTGCATTTGGAGATTACTGTGCTGCGTACTGCAATGAAGACATGAACAGATGTCACATTCCACATTCTTTAACACAAGTGATTTTAACAGCGTCTATTAATTCCTCTGGAAAGTTCCAATCATCTGCTGTCTCATGGCCTCAGTTTACCCATCTGCAATACGGATAGGAATTATATTTCAGTAATATTTTAAAATTATTCCTGCTGCCCAACATACGCGATGTCTCTTGTTTGCGGAGATTGAATTTCTTTATCTTTGACTGTACCAGCGCTGAGAATTACTGAAAGGTTCATTGTGCCCCCATCAGACAATATTTTTTCCACAGGTTTGAAACTTGAATTCTGCTCCTGTTCTCTAACCAAACATGCTTACGTAACCAGTGTCTTTAGCTGGCTACAAATCCTTCTGGCGCTGAATAAAACCTCAGAGAAAGACCTGACAGTGTCAACTCCCTGCATATGTTAAACATATGCCTTGCCCAGATAGGACACCAAGGTCTGATTTCTGTTTGGGTTTGTTGAGGCATTCTGCCGAGTACTTTTTTCCATCTTTCATTCCAATTATTCTTGTATGATTTTAACATTCTATTTCTCAGTCAGGAGATTTTTTTTTTTGCTAAGCATTAAAAAGCCTCAGGAGTTTAGCTGATTTAAAAAACAAAGTGACTCCTGACAACACAGCGGCCCACTGATGTCATCAGAGTGCTCCAAGCTGCGCACATGCGCAGTCTCCTGCGCTCTGAGAAGCTGCGCATGCGCAGCCTACATCTTGCCTTGCCAGGACTTACTGGCGCGTGCACAGAAAAACGCTCTCCCTCCTCGGCCACTCACTCCAGGTTGTTCACTCCCCACTGCCCCGCCGCCCCCGCCCGGCACTGCGGCCGCTCACTCGCTTCCCCTTCCTCAATCCCTCCAGATGCTAGCTCTAGGCCGCGCCGCTTCCCTCCTCTTGGTCACTCGCTCCTACATTCGATCGTTCCTCACCGCACTGCCCGAAGAAGCAAGGCAGGCCGCAAGGGGTTACGGGACGACATAGGAGTGAGAGAGTGACATAGGAGTGAGCGGCCAAGAGGAGGGAAATGGTGCGGCCATAGCTAATGGCTGGAGGGATGGAGGGATTCGGGGGGGGGGGGGGGCAGGTGGGGTGCGAGCAGCCAGAGAGCAGGATCGTGTTTGGGGGGGGAAAGGGAGTGAGCAGCGGGAGGGCACTGAAACCTCACAGAATTATGGAGGGTGTGCAGCACTGTCAGAGGTGCTGTCCTTCTGATGAGACTTTCAACAGTGCAACATTTTCCGAGTATCAAACATGTCCATTGTGTGCTGCCATCGGTTGAAGTTGTTTTCTGTGATAAATTGAGCAGCGCCGTCTTTAATCCTGACAGCTGCCTGAAAGTCACAGACAGTGACGTTTCAGTGGAACAGACTGCATTTGCGCATGTGCTAGTACAGCACCCCCAAGTGACTGTGTTGTCAACAAATGCAGCCTTTAAAAAAAAATTAACAGTTCTCTATTGCTTGGGCCAAATATCGCAACATCATATTCATATGGCAGTTCAGAGGAACTCAGTTAAACTGTCTGTCTATACAGATGAACGTGAAAGATCCCATCATGGTATTTCCATGAGGAGTAGGGGAGTTCTCCTTTTGTCTTAGCCACCATGCCTCCCAACTAAGACCATCAAAACAACTTAACTGGTCTTTTATCCCAGTGTTGTTTGTGGAACCTTGCTGTGTCTACAGGGCCGCAGTGTTACCTGCCCTCCTGTATGTGTCGGAACATGGACACTGTACAGCAGACATCCCAAAGCTCTGGAGAGATATCACCAGCAGTGCCTCCACAAGATCCTGGAAATTCAATGGCAGGACAGGCACTCAAATATCAGTGTCCTCTCTCAGGCCAACACCCCCAGTGTCGAGACACTGGTCATGGCTAGTCAGTTATGTTGGGCGGGCCACATTGTCCACATGGCTGACACAAGACTCCCAAAACAAGCTTTCTACTCCAAGCTCCGTCACTGCAAGAGGTTACCAGGAGAGCAGAGGAAATGCTACAAAGACGTCCTTAAAATCTCCCTGAAATAACGTGACATTTCCAGTGATTTGTGGGAATCTCTTGCCCGAGACCGCCCAAAATGGAGAAGCAGCAGCCGGTTCGAATAATGTCAACATGCCCTGGCAGCGAATGAGTGCAAACAGCGGAAGGAGCATTCAGAATTTCTAGCATCCCATCCACTTTCTTCACAAAACACCACCTGTGGCAGAGTGTGCGGATCCAGAATTGGACGATTCAGTCACCTGAGGACCCACAACCCTGGACTGGAAGAAAGTCATCCTCGTTCCCGAGGGACTGCCTAAGAAGAAGGAGGAAGAAGGAAGAAGAAGCTGTGCGCAAATTGTTTGCTGTATTCTCTGTGCAACAAAAGAGACTGCACTTCATAATTAACTAATTGGCTGTGAAGTACTCTGTGATGTCCTGAGAATGTGAAAGGTGCTACAAAGATGCCTGTTGGCTCATCTTTAAGTTCTAGGACCAGTTGATAAAATGTTAATAAGGTGTCCAAGGTTCTTCTGAAGAGATTAAATAAATCTATCAAACATTAATGAAATAGGTAAAAGGACAACATACTAAAAACAAATAGTAAATCTGCATGCAGCTACTGAGGCGGTTAGAATTTGAGTTCTCAATGATTGCGAAGTATATTTAATACATATGTGGTGCGGACATTAAAATTAATTTGACCTCTAAGCAACTGAGGATCTTTTTTGGCATATTGCTTAAAATATTATCTGTACTCTTCCAGAAATGGTCCAAGTTATCTATAATTTTTCCTTGTGTGAACTGATAGAAACAAGGCTTCACTCAAAGTACAGTTTGTGTCATTTAAAGTAATGGACAGAAGTATTAATTGTATATTAATTGTGTTTAATTATATGCAGGTGGTGACCATTAACTGGGGATTCATTTGAGCCCCTAATAAATAGACACAAACTAAAACTGTGGTTTTAGGAGGTATATGCTTGTAATGTGCAACTCTGTAAATAAATGTGTAAAGGTTGGCTTCTGTTCTATCCTTCACTAACTGGCTTTCTGGAATAAAACAGAAGTACTTGATCAACATTTCCAAAAGTTTCACGTTGCCGCTGTAACGCTTGTTCTGTATGGAAAAAGTTAGAGAGGTTACGTAAGTAGGACGATACATAGATGTATGCCTCATATTGATGCACCTGTTCTGCAGCACAACTACACGTAAATCATTTACTCCAATAATTTAACCTAATAAGTTAATACACAAGATAGAATGGGGTGTCCTGCACTCCAGCCTGTGGTAAAATTATACACCTTATAAAACATATCCACCTCAGCCCTTAAGGCTACTTAGTTCTAATCATAAATACACAGTTCACATAAATGTGTGTAAGTTTGCATTGGTGAAGCCTGATAAAGGATTAATAGATTTGGAATTAAAGACGAAAGAGATTAATGAGCAGACAGAAGAGAATTCTCAGAGTTTAGAAATATGGAGTTTTTTTTTTGTTCTTTCTGCCATTGGCTTCACTCCCTTGCCTTTCCTACACAAAAGAAAAATTATTTCAAAAATGTTCCACAAGCCAAGTTAGTGCTGTGTCAGCATTTTTTTGCAAACCTGAAGAATATACGCTATTCACAAACCTTGTCCCTAGTGTCTCGTTATCTACTCAAATGTTGAGAATGGTGCATGGCATCCCCACTCGCAGCTGCAGACAAAGCCAGGATTTTCAGTAATGAACTTATTATTCATTCTTTGATCACAACTAGCCAACCAATTTCTTGCAATAAATGATGCACCGGTAATCTAATTGTAAACAAGAGTCATATTGGAGTATGACGATGTAACCCACAAGACTAACGGCTGCCAAGTGCCTCGAGCCAACTTTGAAATTATTTCAAACAACTTAGTAATTAAAAATACAATGCAGTAAATTCCCACAGATGCAGCACCTGACATTCATTACGTAACAGGAGCCTCGAAGTTCAACGTAATAGATCAGGAAGCTAAACATCCAGGAGTTGAAATATGACCACTCTGCTGAAATAATTTGCTCCATTCAAAGAGTTTATTATAATGCAGTAAAAGTCATTTCACTTTTCCAGCCATATGAAGCTGTTTTGATTGTCTGAAAATTGAAAGCTGTCTAGACAAATTTTTGGATACTGTATTAACTTGAATGCACACTTTCCACCTCAAGTTACTACAGATTCAAACAACTGAAAGACTGGTACAAATATTAGTCTGCAGACAACTAGAAGGAAATTTTATGCTCTCCCCCGCAGTGACTTTGCAGGCGGGGAGAGCATATAATTGGGCAGGACCCTGCCACCTTCCCACCTCCACCTAATTTAAGTCCAGGGTGGGAAGGCCTGTGAACGCCTTACCATCCCACTGCTAATTGAGGCCCTTAAGTGGACAATTAATGCCCAGTTAAGGGCCTCAATCCACCTTTGTCAGAATTAGCCCAGCGGCAGCGGATGGGCCTGTTGCCGCATGGGAAGCCCGTGTGGGTTGCTTGCTGGCATCGGAAATGCAGGGGCTGAGAATCACCACCCTCCCCCCCCCACCCCGCCCTTGCTGCCGATCCCTCTACAACCCCTACCTGCGATCTCCACCCCGCGAAATTCTTCCCGCCCTGACTTACCTGTGGCCTGGGTCCAGCACCTCTGGTGAGTCCAGTAACAGCAGCAGCCACCACCTCCATGGTGGTGCTGCTTAGGTAAAGAGCTACCAGCCTCCAATTGGCTGACAGCTCTGAGGGTGGGACGTCCAACGCTGGGGTGCTTGATACAGGGGAAGGCCTGCCGCTGTGCACTTAATTGCCTAATTGGCACTTGATTTGGTGGGCCTTCCCAAGGAGGTAGCACGGGGCTCTTGCCAGCATTTTAAGCAGTGGTCAAGACTGCCATCACCCAGATAAAATCCTGGCCCTGCCCGTTGCACTTCTAAGAGGAAATGTAGCGAAATGAAAAAGTGCTGTGTTAGCTATTCACAATTACCAATTTGAATAAAACCATAAGAACATCAAACATCAAAGAACAGTTTTTTGTTCCAACGTTTCTATATCTTTTCTGGCTCAGTTTTGGGCTCAAGATGAAGCTCATCACTGCTGATGAAAGTTGTCAAAACCATGGACTGACTCTCACATTGCCAGGTTCCTGGTACAGTCAATTGCTCTTCACTCAAATACATTTCTTTCAATTTATGTGATAATTCTATTTTTCTTGTGCAATAAACAAGACTTTAAATGATCACGAGTAAATTGAATCACATTCTTGATCATTTTACTCTCCCCTGCATCAACAACATGCTCTAACCAAATTCAGAAGAGGACCCCCTTCTGCAGCCATGAGTGTTATTTCATTTCCCACAGTCATTCCACAGCTCCTACTGTAATTTAGCAGTAATTTGTGCGGAGCAATGGGCACTTTTGTCGTAGTCCTTTGGTAGGAGTGGGTTTAAGACAGCCAAAATGATCATGTGCAAGAATGAAAGAAGGAGGACGCACTTTTCATGACCTCAGGGCATCCCAAACTGTTTTACAGGCAACGAAGGGCACTTGAAGTGCAGTTACTGTTGTAATGTAGGAAATGCAGCAGCCAATTTGCACACAGCAAGCTCCCACAAACAGTAATGTGGTAATGATCTGATAATCTGCTTTTGTGATGTTGACTGAGGTATAAATACTGGCCAGGAGACCAGGGAGAACTCCCCTGCTCTTCTCCGAAATAATACCATCCATTTGAGAAAGCAGATAGGGCCTCAGTTTAACAACTGCAGCAGTGCAGCACTCCCTCAGTACTGGCATTGAAGTGTCAGCCTAGACTAAGTGCTCATGCTTCAGGAGTGATATTTGAACCTACAACATTCTGACTAAGGCAAGAGTGCTACCACTGAGCCATGGCTGACTGCAAAGAGTTGCATTGTTGAGAGATAGGAAACATTCATCCCAAATCAAAGGATGTTGCTTTTGCTTATTATACCACGTCAACCCCAATTGACAGATAATTATGATAATAGCTAAAGAAATTGTAAACAGTAATATTCAGTCGTGTCCTATCGTTTGAAATCCAATCACACTCTGTGGCACAATCAGTATATGAACATACGAATTAGGAGCAGAAGTAGGCCATTCGGCCCCTCTAGCGTGCCCCGCCATTCAATAAGATATGTTTAGATATATGTTTATATGCATATTTCTACAACAACTTCAATGCCAAAAACCAGTGATATCAGGGGACTAACAATTAATGCAATCACATAGCACTCCTCCATCTTCTATCTTAATACAGAATTAACTTGATTTTTTTTTAAGTGGGTTAAAGTCTCGGTAAAATAGTAAACAAAGGAATGTCACATTATATGTAGGCATCAGTAGTGGACTGAATTAAGACTCCAAAGTAATAGAAGTAACAGCCAATGATATTCTTGAAAAATTTCCAAAGTTTGTCCAAAAAAGGTCCAATTTTGTTCCAACAGTAGAGATTACAGGGTGATTTAACAGAGGTGTTTACTACAACAACAACAAATATTTCTAAAGCACCTTTAATGTAGCAAGTTGGCCCAAAGTGCTTCACAGGGGCATTACCAAAGAAAATTTGACACTGAGCCACATGAGCTTGGTCAAAGGGGTATGTTTTAAGGACAGTCTTAAAGGAGGAAAGAGAGATGGAGAGGTAGAGATGGAGAGGTTTAGGGAGGGAATTCCAGAACTTAGGGTGCAGGCAACAGCAGACACGGCCGCCAACAGTGGAGTGATCAAAATCGGGGATGCGCAAGAGGCCAGAATTAGAGGGCAGATCTCGGAGGGTTGTTGGGCTGGAGGAGATGAGAGAGATCGGGAACAGTGAGTCCAAGGAGGGATTGCAAAACAAGGATGAGAATTTTAAAATTGAGGTATTGCTTAACTGAGAGCCAATATAGGTCATTGAGCATATGAGACTTGATGCAAGTTAGGACGCTTGCAACACAGTTTTGAACAACCTGAAGTGTACAGAGGGTGAAAATAGAAGGCCGACCATGACTACTTCGTAATAGTCAAGTCTAGAGGTAACAAAGTCATGGATAAGGGTTTCAGTAGCAGATGAACTGAGGCCAGGGCAGAGTTGGGCAATGTTACAAAAGTGGAAACAGGCGGTCTTAGTGATGGTGTGTATATGTGGTCGGAAGCTCATCTCAGGGTCAAATACAACACCAAGGTCGTGAACAGTCTCGTTCAGCCTCAAACCATTGCCTGGGAGATGGATGGAGTCTGTAGCCAGGGAATGGAGTTTGTAGCAAGGACGGAAGACAATGGCTTCGGTCTTCCCAATATTTAGTTAGAGGAAAATTTTGTTTATACTGTACTGGATTTCCGACAGGCAGTCAGACAATTTAGAGGCAGTGGAGGGATCAAGAGGGGTGGTTTTGATGTAGAACTAGGTGTCGTCAGCATACATGTGGAATCTGACTGTTTTCAGACGATGTCACTCGGGGGCAGCATGCAGGTGAGAAATAGGAGAGGGCCAAGGACAGATCCTTGGGGAACACCAGAGGTAAGGGTGCGGGAGTGGAAGGACAAGCCATTGCAGGTGATTCCCTAGCTCTGAATGGATAGGTAAGAAGGGAACCAGATGAGTGCAGGCCTCCCCACTGGACAACAGTGGAAAGGCGTTGCAGGAGGATGGTGTGGCCAACCATTTAAAATTATGAAGGAATGAACAGAGTAGATAGAAACACATTGTTTCCTGTAATTGAAGGGCCTCGATTGAAAAGAACATAGGTATCGATAAAACATAACAGATATATGACAGAGAAGAGAGAAATGTTTTTTCACAGAGTGAGATAGTGGAATGAATTACCAGAGTTAGTGATTGATGCAGAGATTCTGTAAACGTGTAATAGATAAATAAATCTTTGAAAGATAGCAGGCACATGGGATTAGGGCAACTGCTCGTGTGAAGGATAAACACCAACACGGTTGGGCTGAATAGCCTGTTTGTTTTATAATTTCTGTGCAATTCTACGAGAAGAAAACTCAGGGTATTCAGTTCTTAGCAAAATCTACACAACAAAAGCAACTAGAAATCTGTAGAAATGACAGCACAGAAACAGGCCCTATAGCTCAACTGGTCTATGCTCCACAATCTTATGTTATCTTAATCCTATCAGCCTATCCTTCTCTTCATTTCTCCCTATGTACGGAACTAGCTTCCCCTTAAATGTATCTATGCTATTCACTTTACCCAATCCATGTGGTAGCAAGTTCCACATTCTGGCCACTCTCAGGTAAAGAATGTGTTTCCACCACTGAATACAAGTCCAAATTGAAGTATTTGCCTCCATTTGCGGAATTTACTGGAACGAGAAGAACTGCCCAATGAGACCTCCAACAACCCATCTTTCTGCCTGCAGTGTTCAGCTTCCTGCTGTGTCCAACTGCCCTCCTCATTTTCCTTTCCTCTTCACTGAGTCAGGACGTTGCCCATTGCAATACTATGCAATATACTAGTTATTAATTTTCCAACGTTCTCTCTTTAGCACACGAGTGGGCATTGATGCCACTCTGTCTACTAAGAAGGCGAGACTAACCTGCTCAGCTGCTTGTTTACCTCTGGGTTTAATCCAAAAATACCTCAACTTTCCTGAAAGGTTGGTTTTGTACACCACTGAGAGTGCAAGTGAGGATTGTGGCATTGGCTGTGTGTTTTCTGGCAATGTCATTCAATGTATTACTTGGCATGTTGTATCCTCTGTGTGATTTGCGGGAACAACTCTCAACAGTCAGACTATTTGATAGTTCCACATTGCAACTGACAAGACAAGTGATTTGATACTGAACAATATCCCACAAACACATCCTGGAAGCTTCGACATTCACTACAGGCAATTTTACACTTTTACACTCATACTCTAACAATACTCTCCTAGCACATCTCCCACTTCCATAGGCTTGAGCTCATTCCAAAATTCTGCTGCCCGGGTCCTAACTTGTTCCAAGTCCTGTCCACCCATCTCCCCTGTGCTAACTGACCTACACTGGGGTCTGATCCAACAATGCCTCGATTTTAAAATTTTCATCCTCATTTTCAAATCCCTCCATGGCCTCACTCCCTCCCTCCCTACCTCTGTAACTTCCTCCAACACCATAGCTCTGCCAGAACTCTGCACTTTTCCAATTCTGGCCTTGGGTGCCCCTGATTTTCATCACCCCACTACTGGTGGCCGTGCCTTCAGATGCCCAGGCACTAACCTCTGGAATTTCCTCCCTAAATCTCTCTACCTTTCCCTCCTCCTTTAAGATGCTCCATATAACTTTACTCTTTGATAAGGTTCTTGGTCACCTGTCCTCATATCTCCTTAAGTGGTGCAGTGTCAAATTTTGTTTGCTAATGCTCCTGTGAATGCCTTTGGACGTTTTGTTATGTCAAGGGTGCTATCTAAATGCAAGTTGTAGCTGCAGAGCTTTGGTACAGTCGCATAAGACAATAATTTGGGCGTGGAGGTCAATGCAAAGTAATTGCAGCCTATCTTATTTTCTGTCTATTGCAAGTGAAAGATATAAAGTAGCATCATGAATTGAGCACACTGAACTCCAAGCTCAAATTGCAGCGACCAGCTCCCATTACTCGAAGCTCAGTGAGGGAGTACCATCCCGTTAAATGGCACCTGGATAAAATTATTTTATGGGGCATGATTGGCTGTGGGACTATTGCAATTGTGCTAAGAAACTGTGTAGGGGTTTGTACACCACTGAGAGCACAAGTGAGGATTGTGGCATTGGCTGTGTGTTTTCTGGCAATGCCATTCAATGTATTACTTGGCATATTGTATCCTCTGTGATATTTGCGGGAACATGGGCTTCTGCACTGACATGATCAATGATAAATCAGCCGCCCCCCTATCCACTCTGTGTCTCTGGAGTGGATCACAATTCCCTAAATGGATCTATTATCTCTTGGATTAGCAAAACTTAACCCCCTGATCTAATGATCAGTAGCACATCTGAAGAATACCAGACCCTACAGCCAGCTAGTAAATGTCTGGAAATCAGATATTTTGGATATTTTTTAAATGTAAATAAATCTTTTGTTGAAAGCACACCAAATTAGCTGTGACTGGTTCTGTAAAAAAGGCACAAAGACAGGGCTCAATAGTGCTTCCCAAGACATGGGGTTTACTACAACATATGCAAAGCCACAAGTCATGGTTTATAGTCTTCTTTTGTATAAAGTGCCACTCTAATGGAATCAGCTCCTAGCAATAAACGGTTACTACACAGTATAAACAGAGGTCTAGAATCTCTGAGACTCGAGACAAAGGTGCTGCAGTATGTCTCTTTCTGATTGTGACTCCTTTCTTCAGCACCTGTTATTGTTCAAACATTTGACGACTTACTTCTTTCTACCAAAGGTATCTCCATCATTTAACATTGAGCTGCCGAGCAACCGTGCTGGGAACTGAGGGACTTAAAGGGGACTCCCCAAGCTAGGAAATGACTCATACTTCCTCTTCCTAACCAGGAACTGTTAAAAGGCAGCAATTAAGCTGTAATTTAACCAGCTCTCAGTGACACCATAAACCATGAGAACAAATGCAAGTGCTTTCTGAATCCCTTTGGACCGTCTCAATTAACCTATACTCATTACTTACTGCAAACCATCCATTACAGTTACAATATGTATACACATTATGGTCTAAAAATGATAGCAACGTTAACAGCACTTAACTCCAATGTGAAAATTACTTTGATTGATGCCATTACTGCAGAAAATACTCTCCATGACTTACATGGAAGCAGAATAAAGGAATTATTTTGCAGGGGGAAAGCAAAACTATCGGGCCATTCCAATAATTTATAAAAATATAGATACCTGTGTAGAAAATCACTTGTATTCCTTTTTGTGATTCAATGTCCCGAATCCCAGTCTGTGTGCTCAACAAATGCTTGTATTTTGAACCCTATATATTATGCACCAGGAACTTACTGTTCACCAAACAACTAAACTTTTGTTGTTTTTTTTTGGATGCTTTGCATTGATTAACAGAGACCAAGATAGCGCCGGAACCTTCAAAACAGTCGGGCTTTAGTTCAAGGATTCCAATGGCCTCGATTAACCTACAGTTCAATACTCAGAACATTATGCACATCAAAAGTCATGAATAAGTTTCAAAATCAGCCATGAGTTGTAAAGAAATCTACGCCTGTTTAGCACATTGCTCTTTTTGCCTGATTTAATCATATTACGTTTGTTGGAACCTGACTTGGGGGAAAAGAATAAATTCCAATCATTAAGGCAGGCAGGACATGTTGGTGAAGTAATTCAGTCAGCCTTTTCAGATACTTTGTGTGTGAAATACAAAGTATAACTTCACAGACAATTTGGCATGGCGACTTCAGATTTGCTGCCAGAGAAACCCATTGCGGATTTATTTCTTAAATCCATTTCTTACCTGCTAGGTCCTCTTTAGAAGAGACCAGGCGTGGAGAACTGTTCCCTGGTTCTATCTTCAAAGATAATCTGTATATCAAGGGAAAAGAGGAAAAAAAACAGGCCTTCAGTTAAATCTGTGTAGGCTCATTGATCACAGAAAGGAAAACAGAAAATGTTCACTTTTCCTCCAAGGGAGAAGCAGGAAGCTCATAATTTCTCTCAATGAATATCAAATAGGTTGATTGTAAAGACATTTGTTCTTCTTTGGAACATCAAGCATAGAACACACATCTGATCTCAATTGTCCCAGTCAGAACTTCCTGTAGTTGATGATTCTGAGACTTTATATTTTTGAATGGATCAGTAATCACATTATCACTATTTTGTTTACCCCCTGGGAAGTCTCTACGGACCCCCAGGGGGTCCGCAGACACCAGAGACACTGATCAATACCCATGCAAAAATGGAATCCATTAAGGTTGAAATATTTATTTTGGACAGGAGGGTACAGCTTAGAGGACATATTCTGAAATGTGGGAAGTCTACTGCCTTTTCTAGAGATGCAAAAAAAAATACAGTTTTCTTTTCAATTGACGCCTTGGTACAATGATTTCACTGACAATATGTCACATTCATTTAAATAATGGTTATTATTTTTCCTGTGACCTTTGCACATTTGAACAAATCAATATTGCGTGACCAGCTTAGATCATCAAAACCAGTTTCACATCTCTGTTACTTTCTCACTTTTATCTTTTCCTTCCAATTTCCACCACCCGCAACCGCCCCTGAAGGCTCTGGCTTATACTGGGAAGCGGCTACAAGACTGCTGGCTCATCCTGAGTAATGATTCTGGCTGGCTCAAGCTGGCATATAGTTCCACGGTAGCATATCATTCCATTGGTGCTGATCCTGCTGTATGGTTCCACGAGTGCTGGTTTATACAGAGATATGGTTCCACTGGTGTGAGCTCATGTTGGGGTACGTTTCCATAGGTAACAGTTGCACAAGTGACCAAAATGGACACCAGAGCTGAGCCCAATCCTGTCCTCACCTTTCAGTCAAGGTCGATAGATAGTGTCAGGGTAGGAATAGGGTTGCCAACCCTCCAGAAATGCCCTGGAACCTTCCAGAATGTAACGCTAATGTCCAGGACACTGCTTCCAGCAACCCCAGAGAAAAAGCAAAGTTGCATTCAAAAACTTGTTTTATTTTTAATTTTCTTTGAACACTATTGCTTACGAGTTATAAAAATATTGGATCTGGGGGGTGTAAAGGGCTCTTTGACTGACAGTCAACAATCATCCAATCAGGTAATAAAGTGTTGACTTGCTTTCCAATCAGTGTGAGAAGGTGGGGCACTGGGAGGATTGACATGTTGGCTGACCAATGGCAGGAGTGTGGTGGTGGGTTGGCTGGAGGCAAGCGGTCATGCGATGACTCCTCCAGGAATATGTCCAGCCAGAGTTGGGAACCCGAGGTAGGAACTCGGAATGTTCTCCCTTCCGTAACCCAGAATTTCTGAGACCAACTCCAGCATCCGATCGTCATGTCAGCTGAAAGTAGCTAACACAATATACAGTCCAGGATGAAAATGAGATCTTTCATGATCACATGCTTTTAAAAGGATTAGTGTCATATCAAAATCGAAACTCTTAAAAAACACATCTGATGAAATACAGTTTAGTTTCTTTCAATAAAAGTTGCATTATCCCATGACAAAGGTTGCGAAATACAAAGCTACCACGAGCTGTATAACTAAGAATTATGAGGGCTGATTTTCCTCAGTAGGCATAACCAGGCACTTGTACTAGTGCAAGACACTGAAGGTCCTCTGTGTTTATAAAGGGAAGAGCATATTGTTTCCCTGACCAGGGCCACTTTGCCCGGATACCCCTGGTGTAGGCCCTGCCCACTCCCCCAACCTTGGCAATAATTAAATGGGAATGAACAACAAATGGGAGCATAGCTGCCAGATACAAGCACTGGGGCTTTCTGGCTGCTGCTGAATATTGTTTGGCTGGGAACATTTCTTAAAATACCGCAATGAACTTGCGTCCCTGTTTTTTCAGGATGCCTCATGACCCCCTGCAGACCTTCTAATTTATGCAGGCTCCCAGCACAGGCCCATTCACAGAATCGTTACAGTGCAGACGGAGGCCATTCGGCCCATCGTGTCTGCACCGCCTCTCTGAAAGAGCAACTCCCTCAGTTCCATTCCCCTGCCTTCTCCCCATAACCCTGCACATTCTTCCTTTTCATATAAATGTCTAATTCCCTTTTGAATACTTCAACTGAACCTGCCTCCACGACTTTCTCAGGCAGTGAATTCCAGACCTTAACCACTCGCTGATGAAAAACGTATTTCCTCATACCACTTTTGCTTCTCTTACCAAATACTTTAAATCCATGCCCTCTCATTCTTGATCCTTTCACGAGTGGGAATAGTTTCTCTCGATCTACTCTGTCCAGACCCCTCATGATTTTGAATACCTCTATCAAATCACCTCTCAGCCTTCTCTTCTCCATGGAAAACAGTCCTAACTTCTCCAATCTATCTTCATAACTAAAATTCCTCATCTCTGGAACCATTCCTGTGAGTCTTTTCTGTACTCTCTCAAACGCCTTCATGTCTTTCCTCAAGTGTGGTGCCCAGAATTGGACGCAATACTCCAGCTGAGGCCGAACTAGCGTCTTATACAAATTCAACATAACTTCCTTGCTCTTGTACTCTATGCCCCTATTAATAAAGCCCAGGATACTGTACGCTTTATTAACTGCTCTCTCAACCTGTCCTGCCACCTTCAATGACTTATGCGCATATACACCTAGGTCCCTCTGCTCCTGCACCCCCTTAGAATTTTACCCTTTATTCTCTATTGTCTCTCCATATTCTTCTTACCAAAATGAATCACTTCACATTTCTCTACGTCGAACTTCATCTGCCACCAGTTTGCCCACTCCACCAACTTGTCTATGTCCTTTTGAAGTTCTATATAATCCTCCTGACAGTTCACAATGATTCCAAGTTTTGTATCATCTGCAAACTTTGAAATTGTGCCCCGTACACCAAGGTCTAGGTCATTAATATATATCAGGAAAAGCAAGGGTCTCAACACTGATCTCTGGGGAACTCCACTACAAACCTTCCTCCAGCCCGAAAAACATCCATTAACCACGACTCTCTGTTTCCTGTCACTCAGCCAATTTCGTATCTATGTTGCTACTGTCTCTTTTATTCCATGAGCTACAAGTTTGCTCACAAGTCTGTTGTGTGGCACTGTATCAAATGCCTTTTGAAAGTCCATGTACACCGCATCAACAGCATTGCCCTGATCAACCCTCTCTACTACCTCCTCAAAACACTCCAGCAAGTTAGTTAAACATGATTTTCCCTTAAGAAATCCATGCTGGCTTTCCTTAATGAACTTACATTTGTCCATGTGTTCTGATTTTGTCCAGAATTATTTTTTCTGGTTTTCCCACCACCGAAGTTAAACTGAATGGCCTGTAGTTTCTGGGCTTATCTTTACACCCTTTTTTGAACAAGGGTGTAACGTTTGCAATTATCCAGTCCTCTGGTACCACCCCCGAGTCTAAGGAAGACTAAAAAATTATGGCCAGAGCTTCTGCGAATTTCACCCTCACTTCCCTCAGTATCCTTAGATGCATTTCATCCGGCCCTGGTGCCTTATCCACTTTAAGTACAGACAACCTATCTAATACTACTTCTTTATCAATTTTAAACCCCTCTAGTGTCTGCCGTACCTCCTCTTTCAACATTGTCTGGGTTGCACCTTCTTCCTTGGTAAAGACAGATGTAAAGTATTCATTTAATTCCTCAGTTATGCCCTTTGCCTCCATGTGTAAATCCCCTTTCTGGTCCATAATCAGCCCCACTCCTCCTTTTACCACACTTTTACTATTTATAGGCCTATCGAAAACTTTGGGATTTCCTTTAATGCTTGCTGCCAGTCTCTTTTCATGTTCTAGGTTTTATTGCTAAGTTTCTTTCCATGCTGCTCCATTTGGACATCATGACTGCAAACCGAGCACAAGCCCAGTTGTGTTACTTTGGGGAAACCTTGGATGAGGCTAGTGAGGTGCATAAAACACCATGTTACGAAGGTTTCCATTTTTTGTTAAAAACTTGAGAATCTATATTTTTAAAAACTGAAAAGGATTTCATAGATGCTGGAATCTTGAAGAAGATATACTTAGGGTGTTTTTCTTAAAAGGAAGGTCAACAGAAGACTGACAAGTAAAGAAGTTTTTACTGGAAGGCACATGTTTGTAAAGAACAGCAAGGTGTTGTGTTTTGGCCTTAAGAGCTATTTGCTTATTGACAAGTCAGGATTTATGGTGTCATAGGACTTGCCTCTAGAAAGGTTTTTGTTTCATTTTTGAACAGTTAAAAAAGCCAGTTGGTTTGGCTAAAAACAGGCAGTCGGAGCTTGCTTATGGACCGGCCAGGAGAAGACCACCCTGCTTATCTTGCTCTTGAAAAGCAAAACCTGTATCAAGTTGTACTATTACCTCCTGTATTTGAAGAAATCCCACATTCCCAGAAAACTTTACATCTTTGAAAGAGTTTTGCATCGAATGTGTTAGATTTGAAACCTTTGTTGTTGCACACCTGATGTAAGAACTATGTGAAGCCTACTGCGCTGAATATCTTTGAAAGCCTACCCAGACTGTTCATCAACATTGCCTGGAAAGATTCCTAGTGACTGCCACCTATTTGCCTTTGGGACACCTCACCAAACAAAGGGCTTCCATTCCTTCTATAAACATAAGTTTTTTTTTATTCCTTCTATTTCTTGGTAACAGCTGTAAACAAAAATCCCTTTTTTTCCCGGTTAACCGGTTCTGTATGTGAGTGTGTGAGGGCTAGGATAAAAAAATAAGTAACTTTAATGTTTCAATTTGCGTATATGTTTACTTAATTATTGGTTAAGACTTGTTTTATAATAAATGGATAATTTTGTTGTTTATTAAATAAACCTGCTTGGTGTGCTTTATTCTGGGAACAAATAGAGTATCTGATTGACTTTCGGTAAATGGGAAAATGTAAATATATGCTGTGACCTGTGGAGAAGTGGGACTGAGTTAACAGTGCACTCCTCCTGCCTTGGTCGTAACAACTAGCATAGACCAATTGAGCCGAATGGCCTGCTTCTGTACTGTCGATTGTATGTAATACGTAAACCACATTGAAAGAAAGTCTTTCTTGTGCTATTTTATAAACCAAACAGCTTGAGAGGGGGTCATGTTGTGATGCACTTCAGGGGTTTGAACAATATAAACCAGAAAATAATTTCTTAAACAACATCCTGATTCAAAGATTGTGTTACAGTCTTTCACAACTAGCTTTTTTTAATAAAGATAAATATTTCCATTTCTTTGCCATTACTGATTTTCTCTTTTCATGTTTTGCCGTTGTAATTCATATTTTCCATATACACTGCCATGCTATTACTGGGTTTGAATTTTGCTGCATGTCTTTCCTCACAAGAAGTGTTTTTAACAAGACTGATTGACCAACCAACCCAGACCAGGATTATGATCATATTACGACCAAAAAGAAAATGCAGCTAATCTGAAACATAAACAGAAAATCCTGGAAATACACAGCTGGTCTGTGAGTGTCAGAAAAAAGATTGTACCTGAAATATTCGCATGTCTTTTCTCTTCACTGCTGCTGACAGGACTGCTGCATGTTTGCAGCATTTTCTGTTTTTGTTTATGATAAAAGTTAGATAACAGGAGAGAGAGCACTCTTTGCCTCTGAGGCCAGAAGGTTGTGGGTTCAAATCCCATAAAGAGATTTCAGAGTAAAATCTCAGCAGACTCTCTGGTGCAGCAGTGAAGCAGGGTGACACAGTCAGAATTGCCATCTCTCAGAAGAGATGTTAAACCGTCTGCTTTCTCAGGTATACATAAAAGAACTGTTATGACCAGGTGAGAAAGGTGTCTAGGGGGTCCCTCTCAGCCTTCACCTGGTCTTACCATAACAGGGTTTAATTTTAAACACACCATGTTTTTAGCTCCCCCTTGGTGAATCCTTGCTCACCGCTTTCCAATTCAAGGGGTATGGGGTTTACTTTCCCTTCAGACACAAAACCCTGATAACCTTCAGGAATCCTATTAACTTCTCCTGCACTTGTAGTAGTAAGACTCCTGGGTCTCACTCTTACAGCAGTTAAAGCCACGGCCTGTTCTGCTGTGCTTTCCATCAGGCTGGCTTCTTCACTGAGCAGGTGTGCCCTGATTAACCCTACAGGTTTTCCCTTCAGTTTCCAGCCATCAGCTTTTAAATGACCTGCTTTATTATAATGAAAGCACACAGGTCTCTGGGTCTCACTCTTGCTCACAGCACCTTCCTTTTCAGCTAGAGAAGGACCCCCTGTGTCTCCTGCTTTCCTTTCTCTCTCAGGACTGCTTGGGCTTCTATCACCTTCCCACCCTTTGTACTTTTCAGAGTCGTGGGGGTGACTAGGAAAGGTTTTCCCTTGGGAAACCGACTTATAAATTAAAGCAAACTCGTCGGCCAGAACGGTCACTTGCCGGGCTCTCTGAACCTGCTGCTCCTCTACATGGGTCTTTATTAAGAGTGGGAGAGAGTTTTTAAATTCCTCTAACAAAATTACTTCTCTGAGATTCTCATAGCTGAGCTGTACTTTAAGAGCCCTCAGCCACTGGTCAAAAGCCAGCTGCTTACTTCTTTCAAACTCCAGATAAGCTTGATTAGCTTGCTTCTTGAGGGTTCTAAACTTTTGGCGATAGGCTTCGGGTACTAATTCGTATGCCCCGAGGATAGCAATTTTGGTCAGTTCATAATTTGATAAACTCTCATCGGGCAACAGGGAATAAACTTCATGGGCTTTCCCAGTTAGCTTGCTTTGCATTAAAGAGGCCAGATCTCAGCTGACCATTTAGCTGCCTTGCCAGTTTCTCAAAGGAAACAAAAATGCTTCTACATCTTCCTCATTGAATTTTGGAATTAGTTGAACTAGTTTTAAAATTCTGTACCCAGCCTTGAATTATGCTCCCCCATATTGGCCATGCTTTCACTGGGGTTACTCTGTTGCCCCCTAGTTAACTCAAGTTTCTTCAGCTCTGTCTTTGCATTCTTTCTGGAATATTCTTTCTCTCTCTCTCTCCTGCCTTTTATTTTCTTCACGTTCCATCTGGAAGGCTCTTTCTTTCTCCCTCTCCTGTAATTCAAGTTTCCTCTGTTCCAATTGTAACTTTGCTAGCAATACCCTGTTGGGATCTACTTTTAACCTTGTTTCTGCTTCTTCAGATTCAAGGGAAAAATGGTTGGCCACCAGTCTTAGGAGTTCAGACTTCCTAGCCTTGCCACGTACAGTGATCACACACTGCTCAGCAATTTTCCTCAACTCCTCCATAGACAGTGCTTTTAACTTAGCCCAAGTTACTTCACCCTGGCTTGGGTAGCTACCAGCTTTAGTTGCAGACATATTAGTATTCAAGCAAACACAACTACAAGAAAACCTGTATTAATCTTGCTCTTTTTTAATTGGGAAAAATTTGGCTTCCCACTTCCAATTTCTCTCGTTTGTCTGTGAGTAAAATACAGGACAGTAGCCCACAAATTTCTGTTATGACCAGGTGAGAAAGGTGTCTAGAGTTCCCTCTCAGCCGTCACCTGGTCTTACCGTAACAGGATTTAATTTTAAACACACTGTTTTTAGCTCCCCCCTTGGTGAATTCTTGTTCAGCGCTTTCAAATTATAAGGCAAAGAAACCAATACAAACAGACTTTCTTAGGTTTAAAGAAGAAAAGTTGAAATTTATTAAACTTGAACTTAAACTCTAATTCGGTTGACAGCTACGGTACATGACGCGCCCACGCTAGCATGCATCTGTGATACACACATGCAAATAGAGACAGAAAAGAGCAGAAGAAAAATAAAGTAGAAACGTTTGAGGCAATATCTGAAGAGTTTTTGTTACGGTTCTTCAAGCTCACTGTAGAGTCCTTGATTGTAGGTAGATCTTGTTTTTCATTGGGACCCAGTATTCTTCTTAAACCTTGTTCACTGTAGGAGACTTTTCTCTCTTGGGGTTCATGTCTTCAGTGGATTCAAAGGCTTCTGAGAAAGAGATGGGAGCAGACAGGAGAGATCTTCTCAGTCCAGGAGCAAACAGGCTTTCTCAGGTCAAACTCTCTGGGGCTAGTTCAAAAGACCCCTGGAACAGCTAGTTAGTCATGTGACCAGCTGGTCCAACCAGTCCTGGCCCCTGTGGATTGCATCACTCCAGCAGGCCCTGGAATGCGCTTCCCCACCTCCTCACTGTGATCAACATCCATTGTGGGTTGAATGTGTCAGGGAATGGTCCTTTGTCTACACAAGCACCGTCTGTTAATATGCAAATGCCTTTTCCAGCCACAGCTGCGGCGCAGTGGTTAGCACCGCAGCCTCACAGCTCCAGGGACCTGGGTTCGATTCCGGGTACTGCCTGTGTGGAGTTTGCAAGTTCTCCCTGTGTCTGCGTGGGTTTTCTCCGGGTGCTCCGGTTTCCTCCCACAAGCCAAAAAAGACTTGCAGGTTGATAGGTAAATTGGCCATTATAAAATTGTCACTAGTATAGGTAGGTGGTAGGGAAATATAGGGACAGGTGGGGATGTTTGGTAGGAATATGGGATTAGTGTGGGATTAGTATAAATGGGTGGTTGATGTTCGGCACAGACACGGTGGGCTGAAGGGCCTGTTTCAGTGCTGTATCTCTAATCTAATCTAAAGCTAATCTGTTTAACAAGGCATTTTCTTGCTCTAGCAACAGTTAAAAATCAATGTTCATGACAAAATTAATGTGCCTCATTCTTGGCAGGTGGGGGCCTGCAAGACAGAACCAATGGCTCTATTTCGAAAAACAATGAAGTTAACCCTGGCGACCTCGGCAGTATTTATTCCTCAACCAACATCACATAAAATTAGGTTATCTAAAAACAGATTGTCTGGTTATCATGTTTGTGGACTTATCATGGTCCTGGGTTTGGGGCGGCACAGTGGTGCAGTGGTTAGCACCGCAGCCTCACAGCTCCAGCGACCCGGGTTCAATTCTGGGTACTGCCTGTGTGGAGTTTGCAAGTTCTCCCTGTGTCTGCGTGGGTTTCCTCCGGATGCTCCGGTTTCCTCCCACAGCCAAAAGACTTGCAGGTTGGTAGGTAAATTGGCCATTATAAATTGCCCCTAGTATAGGTAGGTGGTAGGGAAATATAGGGACAGGAGGGGATGTGGTAGGAATATGGGATTAGTGTAGGATTAGTATAAATGGGTGGTTGATGGTCGGCACAGACTCGGTGGGCCGAAGGGCCTGTTTCAGTGCTGTATCTCTAAAAAAAAACATAAAAGGCTCTATATAGATACAAGTTCTTTCTCTGAATTAATTTGGGGGTGTCAATCTGCGAGTCAATATCAAGGAGGAGAAGCTAAGTATTGTTGTGCCCATTTTTTTGGGTGAAAAATTAAAGTTGTGCACTGCCCTGGAAATGTGCCAGATTCCAGTAAGCAAGATGCTCACCTGGAACAGGCGTTAGGTGCCTCAAACAGGCAAATCGGGGGTCCAAACGCCAGTTTTAGGACCCCAATATGAAACAGTTCATCGGCTGGCGGAGTTCCTCCAGGTCTTAAGAGGACTAACCAGCTGTTTATAAAGAGACCACTGGAGGTTGCTCACAAAGAGGTAAGGAAACGCCAGATTACAAATTTTCATGATCTTTTCCTTTTATGAATTTACTCTATGATATTTTTAATTATAAATACATGTAGAATTGCTATACAGGCTGACTGCAATGGAGTTATTGCCCACTCCTGTGTGTGAGACACGACTTGAAGAGCAAATTTTTTCAATATCTTTTCCAGCAAAGCAGAATCTCTCCATTCTGCATCAGTAATATTTTCAGTGACCACAGCGAGTAGCAGCGTTGGAAATGTTAGTGTATCTTCCTTTCAAAGCAAAGACGGAATGAATTTAGTTTCCCCAGAGACGGTAGCTTCTCTGTCTGAACCAGACAAGACATCAGCCATAATGAATACCACGATGTTGCCCAGGCAGCAGCATCTTTGTCTGGTGGTGGGTTCAAGGCCTGCTTTGGTCTGTCTTTACCTTCACCAAGAGTAAACATTTATAAAAAAAGGGTGAAAATCCTCTGCCGCATCAGCAGGGTTGTCAAATCCAACCCCTTGTCATCCAGTGTCCCAGACATCATCGTCACTATCCCTGGATATATCTTGTCTCACCGGCAGGACAGACCCAGCAGAGGTGGAAGGCCAGTGGAATACAGTCAGGAGGGAGTTGCCTTTGCAGTCCTCAAAATTGACTCCGGACCCCCTGAAGTCTCATGGCATCAGGTCAAACATAGGCAAGGAAATCTCCTGCTGATTACCACCTACTGCCCCACCTCAGCTGATGAATCAGTACTCCTCCACGTCGAACACCATTTGAAAGAAGCACTTGGGGTGGCAATGGCACAGAATGTACTCTGGGTGGGGGACTTCAATGTCCATCACCAAGTGTGGATCAGTAGCACCACTACTGACCGAACTGGGCTATTCCTAAAGGTCATATATGCCAGACTGGGCCTGCGGCAGGTGGTGAGGGAACCAACAAGAGGGAAAAACCTACTCGACCTTGTCCTCACCAATCTACCTCTTGCAGATGCATCTGTCCATGACAGTATTGGGAGGAGTGATCATCACACAATCCTAGCGAAAACAAAGTCCCATCTTCAGACTGAAGATACCCACCATCATGCTGTGTGGCACTACCACCCTGCTAAATGGGATAGATTCAAAACAGATCTGGCAGCTCAGAACTGGGAATCCATGAGGCACTGTGGACCATCAGCAGCATTGTATTAAAACACAATCTGTAATCGAATAGCCTGGCATATCCCTCACTGTATCCTTACCATCAAGCCAGGGGATCAACCCTAGTTCAATGACGAGTGCAGAAGGGCATAACAGGAGGAGCACCAGGCATACCTAAAAATGAGGTGTTGACCTGGTGAAGCTACAACACAGGACTACATGCCTGCTAAACAGTGGAAGCAGCATGAAATAGACAGAGTTAAGCAATCCCACAACCAATGGATCAGACCAAAGCTTTGCAGTCCTGCCACATCCAGTCATGAATGGTGGTGGACAATTAAACAACTAACAGGAGGAGGAGGCTCCACAAGCATCCCCATCCTCAATGATGGAGGAGCCCAGCACATCAGTGCAAAACAAAAGGCTGAAGCATTTGCAACCATCTTCAGCCAGAAGTGCCAAGTGGATGATCTATCTCTGTCTCCTCCTGAAGTCCCCAGCATCACAGGTACCAGTCTTCAACCAATCTGATTCACTCCACATGACATCAAGTAACAGCTGAAGGCACTGGATACTGCAAAGGCTATGGGTCCTGATAACATCCCGACTGCAGTACTGAAGACTTGTGCTCCAAAACTAGCCGCACACCTAGCCAAGCTGTTCTAGTACAGCTACAACACTGGCATCTACCCGACAATGTTGAAAATTGCCCAAGTATGTCCTATCCACAAAAAGCAAGACAAATCCAATCTGGCCAATTACTGCCCCATCTGTCTACTCTCGATGAACAGTAAAGTGATGGAATGTGTCATCGACAGTGCTATCAAGCACCACTTAAACAGCAATAACCTGCTCACCTATGCTCAGTTTGGGTTCTGCCAGGGCTACTCAGCTCCTGACCTCATTACAGCCTTGGTCCAAACATGGACAAAAGAGCTGAACTCAAGAGGTGAAGTGAAAGTGATTGCCCTGGATATCAAGTTTTTGATCAAGTGTGACCTCAAGGATCCCTAGCCAAACTGAAGTCAATGGGAATCAAGGGGAAAACCCTCCACTGATTGTAGTCATAACTAGTACAAAGGAAAATGGTTGTGGTTGTTGGAGGCCAATCATCTCAGTCCCAGGACATCGCTGCAGGAGTTCCTGAGGGTAGTGTCCTAGGTCCAACCATCTTCAGCTGCTTCATCAATGACCTTCCCTCCATCATAAGATCAGCAGTGGGAATGTTCACTGATGATTGCACAGTGTTCAGTACCATTCGCAACTCCTCAGATACTAAAGCAGTCCATGTCCATACACAGCAAGACCTGGACAACATTCAGGCTTGGACTGATAAGTGGCAGTAACAAACGTGCCAAACAATGACCATCTCCAACAAGAGAGAATCCAACCATCTCCCCTTGACATTCAGTGAGACTACCATCGCTGAATCCCCCACTATCAACATCCTGGGGGTTACCATTTACCAGAAACTGAACTGAAACAGCCACATAAATACTGTGGCTACAACAGCAGGTCAGAGACTGGGAATTCTGCAGTGAGTAATTCACATGAACATAGAAATTAGAAGTAGGCCATTCGACCCCTCAGCCTGCTCTGCCATTCAATAAGATCTGTTTGTGTCTCGAATTCCACACTCCCATCTACTCCCGATAATCTTTGATTCCCTTGCCTAACAAGAATCTATCTACCCCCGCCATAAAATTATTCAATGACCCCGCCTCCACCACCTTCTGAGGCAGAGAGTTCCAAAGTCGCACCATCCTCAGAGAAAAGCTGAGAATTCTGTGGTTACCTCCTGACTCCCTAAAGCCTGTCCACCATCTACAAGGAACAAATCAGGAGTGTGGTGGAATACCATCCACTTGTCTGCATGAGTACAGCTCCAGTAATACTCAAAGCTCGACACCATCCAAGACAAAGCACCCACTTGATTGGCACCCCATCCAGCACCGACACATAGTGGCAGCAGTGTGTACCACCTACAAGATGCACTGCAAAAACTCACTAAGGCCCCTTCGACTGCACCTTCCAATCTCACGACCTCTTCCACCTAGGAGGACAAGGGGCAGCAGAGACATGGGTACACCACCACCTGCAAGTTCCCCGCCAAGCCGCGCACCATCCTGACTTGGAAATATATCGCCGTTCCTTCACTGTCGCTGGGTCAAAATCCTGGAACTCCCTTCCCTAGAGCGCTGAGGGTGTACCCACATCAGATGGCAGCTCACCAATGTAGTATAATGTACATTAGCTGTTGCTGGGTAGATTACGTATATGGACTTTAAGCATCATCACGGGATGTAATATCACAAGTCTGAACCTCGTGTTGCTCACTGTTCATGTAGATACCTTAGAGATAAGATCCCTGTAAATAAACTCCTGTTACTTTGACCCAAAGTCTACTATCCTCATTAATACTAACAGCACACTGACAATATATTACAACCAGCACCTTCTCACGTGCAATTAGGAATGGGCAACCAATGCTAGCCTTGTCAGCGATGCCCACATCCCATGAAAGAATTTTTAAAAATCCCACTTTTTCTTTGAAACCCACTCCACCATTTACACTTGGAAATAGCAAAGTTGGAAACTCACTAGTGGCCCAGGTTTGCTGCTATTTCCAGGCATCAGGTTTCATTTGCACCAGTAACAGAGCTGCTCCTTGCAGAGACATCACACTCGCAGTTCAAACTTAAGAAACAAAAGAAGGTTGCTTTAATGAAGACAGTGTTGAAAAATTTTGATACGGGACAATTAATTTCACACTGCCAGCTGACACATCTGCTGCAAGTATTATCAGCTTGCATTGCACTCCCAGTTCATGCGCTGGCGCATTTGAAACCACCAGGGCTGGCAGCTGAGTGGTTTGACTTGAAACCACGAGATGCAGTTATATCAGGTGATGCATTATGATACACCAGAGAATACTGAGGAACTATTGTATGCAATACTCAAAACTCTCATTCCTCCAGCCACAAGATTCATCCCATTGAGACTAAGGCATGGGCTAATTACGTACACAACATTTAATCACTTTCAATGATCGATTGATACTGGTACAAATATTGGCTGGATTGCAAATGCATCTGGAGAGCTCGCACTCTCTCACAATTCTAGAAGAGATTACAATGATTACAGTATCAATGACCAACTGACATGGTCGTTCTTGCTAATCTGTGCTGCTTACTTGCAGACTTGAAGGAACAGTACTGCAGGGCGGCGTGCCGTCACCTAACTTCTGTTCTCCCCCTGCATAGCCACCAGTGAACTGTTGCAAGCAGATGTCGATATCTGTGTAAACAGTGTGAAAGCTGGAGCTTCTCAGAGGCATTTTCAGCCAGAGCAATGGCAACTTGCTCTAAATACTGATGTGAACTGGATTCCATTCATGACTGTTGCCACGAGACACACTTCAATTACCTTTACTATGTAAAGTAAAATGAACCTATTCTAAACTGCAACTGATATCGTTATTCTGTGCTGATAAAATTATATTCTACAGTTAGAAAGTTTTAGAATAATTATTCTTGCTTTGTTTTCGGCCATAATAACTTCACAGGGATGAATCTGAAAACTACAATATTAACAGCATCAAATAGGAAATGAAAGGGATCAACTCCCCCTATCGCCAGAAACAGCAATGACACTGCATATAACCAGTAATATGCCGCAGGTGTACTTAGGATAATTTGAGGTTAGACCAGGGCTGGAAACATTCCCTAAGCTTAAGTCAAAGTAACCTTGCATATAACTATCCAACTATCACAGGGCGGCACAGTGGCGCAGTGGTTAGCACCGCAGCCTCACAGCTCCAGGGACCCGGGTTCGATTCTGGGTACTGCCTGTGCGGAGTTTGCAAGTTCTCCCTGTGACTGCGTGGGTTTTCGCCGGGTGCTCCGGTTTCCTCCCACCGCTGAAGACTTGCAGGTGATAGGTAAATTGGCCATTGTAAATTGCCCCTAGTGTAGGTAGGTGGTAGGGAATATGGGATTACTGTAGGGTTAGTATAAATGGGTGGTTCTTGGTCGGCACAGACTCAGTGGGCCGAAGGGCCTGTTTCAGTGCTGTATCTCTAAAAAAAAAATATCCAAGTTTCATGAAGATGGAACTTTTTGTTCAAAATATTTACAGCACAGAAACAGGCCATTCGGCCCAACCAGTACATGCTGATGTTTATGCTTCACATAAGCCTCCTCCCACCCTTGTATTGATGGCCCCTAGTTCTGATCTCCTGGGCAGGTGCAAACATCTTCACTACGTCTACCCTCTAAAACATTCCTTTTTTGAAGAAAACACGTTTTTTTTTACCAGATTCATATCATTAGTCCAAGTCTGCCGACCTTAGACCATGAAACCTTTGCGAGCCTCTACAAGTTAAAACTCAGTAAAGTTAATGCAGAAACTCTGAAGCTATTAGTTTTGGAGTGGAGGGAGGGGAACAGAGGGGTGCCTGGAATTGACAGCAGAGGCTCCAAGCTGGGATGTGGAGGTTTGCGAAGACAAGGCACAGTGACGCCAATTTGAAAATGAGGAATAAAACATTAAAATGAATGCACTAGGGACAAGGAATGAATGAAAATTGACAAGGACAGGGCTTGCATGAGGTAAGACATCAGCAACATAGTTCTGGATGAGTCTAACAATCCAGCATAATTAAATCAATCATTTTCAGACTAGGTTTAATGGTCCTTGGAGTCCATAATTGAAGGTAATATTCGAGGGTATTTAAATGCATGGGTTAATCAAGGACAGCCAAGCATGGATTTGTTAAAGGCAAGTCGTGTTTGACAAAGTCAATAATGTTTTTGAAAAACTGATCGGTGGGATAGATAAACAGAATGCAGTAGATGGAATGTACAAACAATTTCAAAATTCATTTGATAAGGTGTCTTACAAGAGGCTTGAGAGAAATATTCAGGGGTAGGCTATAAAAGGAAATCTAGCAGCGTGAATAGAAAGTTGGCTGATAGGAAACAAAAAGTTAGGGTAAGTGGACATGGGTTTCAACTCTTCTCAAATCCACATGAAGTACTACAGCGGTCATTGTTAGGTCTTTTTTGTTAAGTATATCGTAAAGATTTGGACTTGTGTAAAGGGAACACAACCTTGAAATTTGATGTTGATACACAAGTAGGTTTATCAAACAGTGTGGATGAGGTACATAGTTCGGGCAGACAGCTGGCAGGTGCAGCTTAATGTTGGTAAGTGTGAAATATACTTGGCAGCATCACCATGACTGTGACTCAAATCTCCTCCGGGAAGTTTCAGGTTCTTTGTGAGTTTCTCCCAAGACTCTGCTGGGAAAAACCACAGTTTCCTTCCCAGTCAGTTGTAATCCTTAATGATGTGACATTATTGCAATATTTCAATGCACCCAAACCTGAGAAGGACAAGACTTTCCGAAAACTCTTTTGAAAATTACCACATCTGGGCCCACATTACAACAAAAAAGTGACAAACCTGCAGAGCATTAATAAATTATATAGAAGTTCATCAGTCTTTAATTCCTTCATTCATCTAAAACAGTAGCATAGCGACAATCTTTAATTACATTTTGCTAATGTTACTGATTACAACTGTAAAATATTGGCGTCAGAGCCGTGATGATGCTTTTCCCTTAGTGATTTGACTGATAACTTGTTGGTGTGTGGGAAAGAGGGGCATGAAATGCCACCACAAACTAAAATGGCACTGTCAAATTTCCGAATTTATTGTGGCTTTTGATTTTATGAAATTGGAGGACATATAGAGCCCGAGAAATGAAGAACCTGAAAGTACTGTCATTAATCTAGCAATCCCTTCAACAGTGAAATAAATACAGCTTCCTCCTCAGTAACGCCTCCCAGTTTTTCCCATAATAGTGACATCATATGGAAGCAAAACAAAAACATTCAAATATAAGGATGCAAAAGAATGCCTACTCTCCTCCCAAAAAACCGTCCTGGAGTTCTTCATAATGCTTTTTTTTTTGGGTTGGCCATATTTCTGACAGATTCTCCAAACAAATGTACTGAGAAACCCATAAGTAGGTTAATGCTTGCCTGATGTGGACTGGGAGCACACTCCTTCCTTGTACTGATACACTCGTCTTTCAGCCCAGTGAACTTAAGGCACACATTGCCTCTTATAAATACTTTGCAAGTGATTGATTTACAAAAGAAGCACAGACGACAAGATTCTCTCTCTGTTCTAAACAGCTGCAAACACACATTTCACCTTTGTTCTAAAGAATCTGTTTTATTAGCTTTTTTTTTTAAATGGATGGAGTTTAGTGTGTCTCACTGTGATGAGAAAACATTTCCACATGAAAACAGTGAGTGAGGTGCCTGGCGCTGAAATACTCACTCAAGCAGTTGCTACATTATTTGCAGGGGCTATGTGGAAAGAGGCAGGGAGGGGGGACTTCATGGATGGCTCTTTTAAAGAGCTGGCAGAAGCATGATGGGCCAAATGGCCTCCTTCCCTGCTGTAAGATTTTATCACTCTTTTTCTAAAAGTGTTTGCTGCAGCGATAGACAAATAGTCTGATAAATAAATCTGTTTAAAACCAAGACAAACATCAGCCTAATTCTATGACACTGACTAGATAGGACTACTGCATAACACTGATGGCTTGGCTTTTGTTGACTCATTCTTAAGAGTTACTGCAGTAGCGGAAGCACATTGTTTAGGTCAGTCTCTCAAACAGTGAGGCTTTATACAAATGACAATGATTAAAAGCAGCTATAAGTGGTGGGCGATCACTGGAAATAAGACTGACATCTTTTGTAGCTCAAGATATTCTAACCAAATACTTGTCTAGCTGTTAGGATACTCATGATTGCAGAACACAAATGGCTGAACAACACTGAGGCCAGACTAAAATCAATTTTACCTCTGACCCAAAACTCTTCACTCCCTTCTGACAGATCTACAGCAGCTATTACATCTCCACTGTGTTTATTCAGCAGTTCAGGATTGTTAACTGCTGTATCAAGCAATCAAATAAATAATCCTCGGTATTAATCACAGCTGGCGTATTTAAAAATAATCAGAGCAAAAGCAAATGCTATAAATTATTTTTTTTCAAGTAGATTTCCATTAATTTAACTAGTTTAAAGGAGTTTGTGTTTCGGACTATTTCAAGAGTCTCATTTGCAACAGCTGTTTGCATTGATATAGCGCCTTTAGTGTAGTAAAATATTGCAAGACGTTTCACAACAGCGTAATCAAACACTGGCACCGAGCTGAAGGAGGAGAGTTTAGGACAGGTGACCAAATGCTTGGTCAAAGATGTAGGTTTTAAGCAATGTTTAAAAGAGGAGACACATTTAGAGAATACAATGTTATATTTCCAAACATTAGGGTCTTCCAGCAAGCTTTTAAAGAAATCCTCAATATCAATTAGGAATTAACCAAGTTCAGTTGGCAGCACTTTCAGCTCTGGGTCAGAAGATTGTTGTTTCAAATCCTATACCAGGATCTAAGTGTCTAATCCATGCGCACATGGGGCAGGATTTTTGGTTTGGGGTCAGGATCCCACGCTGTCAGGAAGAGTTACCCAAATAATGTTTTTGCAGGATAGGCTAACTAATGGCCAGTGGGTACACTCGCCATCCAATTTAGGACAGTGGGCAGGCTCCTGAGGCTGGAGAACCAATAGCTGCCCCTCCGGCCGTGATGGGAGCTGCCGATTCCTACATCGATTGAGGACACCTCCAACTTGAGGTGCCCTCTGAAGACCAGATAATTGGGGAAAAGTAAATTTTTAAAAAGCCAAAGCTGCCCGGCCGTGATAGTAAAGGGGCAACCCTTCCACTGGATGGCCAGCAGACATAGCTGTGTCCTGACGGTCATGATGGTTGCGGGGGAAGGGAGCCCTAGCGGGATGAAGCACAGTTTCCAACCCCCCCCACCCCCCTCGTCTCCCACCTAGAGGCTGCCTTGGTTAACTGGCCATGTTTCTGCCGCTGGAAAATTCTAGTCAGCATGTGAAAGGGACCTAATTAGGTCCCTTAATTACCTCAATGGGTGACCCACCACTCGCAGGTGGGTAGCTGTCCTACCCCTGACTGGGCCTTCTCTAAAATGGTTCAGGGGAGGGATGGTGCCAGCAAACCGGCCCACCAGTCAGTGGTGTGAAATTCCAAACCCGTCCACCTCCAGTCCCACCCCATCAGGCCTTGAAAATCCTGCCCCCAGACGGTGCAGAGGAGGTGCTGCTTTGCTGGAGATACAGATATGATTGTTAGGGTGAGATTCTAACTGCCTGTTCACGAAGCCATCGAAGATCTTGTGCAACCAGTGAACAACAGGGCACAGTCCTCATTAACCAACACAACCAAAACGATGGGTTGTTCACCTTGCTGCTGTTTGTGGGACAGAGACACGCTGGCCCGCGTAAAAGTCATTACATTCCAGATAACTTCTTGTATGAAGTGCTTTGAGATGTTTTGGTGATAGGATGTTATATTACAGTGGCTGTTACGAACGTGGGAAAGCACAGAAAGAATAAGGCTATTTCAGTCCAGCAAGCCTGCTCTACATACGATATATGGATTCTAGCCAGCTCTTCAATTTGCTGAGTAGTGTGTCTGCAATGCTTCTCCCAACCCCATACTCAAAGTAAATCAAGGAAGACTCCAGAGCAGCCGACTAAGCTTATACATCCTCGACCAATTGCCTTCCTTGGCATAATGTTTCTATGGTGCCAATACTTCAGGACCTTTGTGCTCCACACAGTACTTTGTTCTCCATACACTCCCATGCTGTCTGTGCTGCTGAACAAAAGCTGCCCTACCAGGAACAGCTTGGAGCAAATGCCTTACCATACCAGAGGGTCTGAATCAATTAAGATAACTGTCTTAGCATTAAGCAACTTTGGATTTGCTCGCATTGAGTACAAAAGGCCATGACGAAAGCTTTTAACTTCAAAGATGTATTTCTTCACTCGCTCCATGGAAATAGTTTTCTTTTTAAAAAGTAGCAGTGACTTACCACTCAAAGAGTTGCTAAAAGAGGCTTGACCCAGGCAATCCAAAAACCAACGTGATGAGGGTTAACGAGAAATTACGTTACACGCAAGTATGTTGGCTGCACGCATTGAGCGTCATTTTCACATGGCTCACGGCAGGTTTTAATGTTTTGCAAATGTAAATGAGACACAGCCTACACCCACACACCACTGAAGAAGATGAAAGGCCCATATTGATATTATGGGTAGTCAGCTATTCCAGTCAACAGCTGTTACAAATCAATCATTTCTAAAAGCTCGGTAACCCAGAATCTTAAGTTTTTAAACTGGACTCGAAGGAGCATTTGTCCACCAGTCTGTCCCTGAGATCATCCATTCCTGTCCCAACTCTTCATGTATTTTTTCTGCAATTGCTAACTTGCAAGCCTTGCAGTCCTGTTGCAGCATTGGAACTTAAGTGGTACTTTTGACAGCGATAGCCCTGTTTTCTTTTGGGTAGCTGACAGTGTTTCGAAATTCAGGAAACGGAACCCCATGAAAGCGTGTCAGTACTTGTAAAGTGTTCCTGGGAACGTGTCAGCGCTTACAGGGGATCAGCGCAGTGTGCCAATATTTGCAGGGGGTTGCCGGGAGTGCGTCAATGTTTGCAGGGGTCCCCCCCATGTTTCAAAAGCACTGCCCCAAATCTGTTACATAACTCTTTTTTTCATACAATTGCAGATTAAGAACCAGCTGAACAACATTACACACCGATCACACGAGATTAATGTACGTAAACACATCTGAATTAACCAAGACTTACTCTCCAGGGGAAGAATTTCAAAATCCAGCTTCAATAGCAGATGAGTCATTTTACGGTCCAATTCAATTAACAAACTATATTGGTGACAATAAACAGTAGGAGATCCCAATTCACATTAAACACTGAGCCCCGCCAAAAACTGCCCAATGATTCAAATTATGTACAAGTGTCACGGTTAATGGAAAACATGCCTAAGATAGACTGCAGGGCAGTATCCAGCAACCTTTTTCAAAAAAAAAGACCATGAAATTGTTGGCCAGCTCTTCCTAAACAAAGTTCATCAATGATTAAGTGGTAAAGCTTCTATGACAGCAGCCGTTGGTTGGTTTACAGGATGAAAAGTAAGGAAACGATTATTGACAAAAACAAGGTTGATATGGGTAAATAAAGCATTAAAGTAGCAACATTTGTGGGGTAAAGTCTCAAATAAAGTTACAGCTTCCTCTTCTGAACTATTTTCATTGATTGTGAACGTAGCTTCATAAATTTACCAACATTATGTGAAATGGAGTGATCTGATTAAGAAAAATTCAGCAGAGCCTTATTACTCAATGTTCAGAACCATTCAATGTCTCTGAGTATTCTCTCTGTACAACGTCTCAGATACAGGGATGACAGAAAAGTAGCAACAAACTTCTGTATCATTATTTTCTTCAAAACTAACATTCACAAGAGCCAAATATTCAAAGCATCCACCGGATGAAGAGTCAACTGGAAAGGAAATCACAGATCAAAACTTCAAATTTAATTCAATGAATCTCAATAAAATATGCAAAGGCTACACTGCCCACAGATACAACATGCCATTATTTTGGATTCAAGTTCTGAAGCCATCGACTTTAAACTTACTTCCTTAAATTCTTCCCCATCCTGTGCTGCAGACCAATTGTTGATCAAGATGGTGAGCAGGCACCATGGTTCAGATCCTTGTTCAACTGGACCATACGTTGAATATAAGAGTCTTTGATTTTATTTAACATTATTTTTGCAATCATTTCGAACTCAAAGGAGTTTCAACGTAGGCAATTCTTAGTGCAATGGTTTGTGACAGCTTTGTCTGGGCAACTGACCATGTGTGTCCATCACGTAGAGTTTGTTTATCCAAGGCAGTGAGTAATTATTGTGCAGAAGAATGCATCAACAGATCCAAGTTATGACTAAGCCATTTAACTCAAGCTGCCACTTTATTCTTTCACAATCTGGAAAGATCAGGAATAATTGAAGACTGAAATTTAAGAACTGTGTCTTCAGACTTAAAAATACATTTGATACAATTAAATCATGTCCTTTTGTCAAACAAATTGGATACATGTGACTTTTTATTATCCATTGTAGACAAGTTTCAGTCTTACTTGACTAACCAGAAACAGGTTGGGATGTTGATGGAAGTCTGCTGAAAGACAGATATGATCAAGTGTTGGGATCCTCTCATTTCAATCTTGGCCTGCTCTTTGTACTTTACATAAATTACCTCATAGATAACTGCAACAATATACTGATCAGCCAAATCCACCCAGAAACTATCTCCGATATTGTTATTTCAATTCAAAACTGCTGTGGCAAAATATTTAAGTAATTCTAACGCTGAAACAATTATCAGCCTGGATTTTAACTCGGAGCCTGAGCGCTGTGTGCAGGGACCAAGGTCTGATAGGAAATGCCCAGGAAGGCATTGGCATGATACCCAGGCCCTTTTAACTCCCCGGCCTCACTATTCTGGCCCTAACACAGCAGCAATGACTGCTGCTCCTTTTGGCCCACTAAGAACATAAGAAACAGGAGCAGGAGTAGGCCATTCAGCCCTTCGAGCCCACTCCAATATTCAATGAGATCATTGCTGATCTTTTACTTCAACACCATTTTCCTGCACTATCCCCGTATCCCTTGATGCTTTTAATATCTAGAAATCTATCGATCTCGGTCTTAAACATACTCAACGACTGAGCCTCCACAACCCTCTGGGGCAGAAGATTCCAAAGATTCACCACTCTGACTGATTAAATTCCTTCTCATCTCAGTCTTAAATGGCCTCCCCCTTATTCTAAGACTGTGTCCCCTGGTTCTAGACCCCCCAGCTGGGGAATCAGCCTTCCTGCATCAATCCTGTCGAGCCCTGTACGAATTTATGTTTGAATGAGATCACCTCTCATTTCTAAACTCCAGCAAATAATGGCCCAGTCTATTTAATCATTCTTCATAAGACAATCCCTCCATCCCAGGAATTCATCTGGTGAATTGGGCGGCACAGTGGCGCAGTGGTTAGCACTGCAGCCTCACAGCTCCAGGGACCCGGGTTCAATTCTGGGTACTGCCTGTGTGGAGTTTGCAAGTTCTCCCTGTGTCTGCGTGGGTTTCCTCCGGGTGCTCCGGTTTCCTCCCACATGCCAAAGACTTGCAGGTTGATAGGTTAATTGGCCATTATAAATTGCCCCTAGTGTAGGTAGGTGGTAGGGAAATATAGGGACAGGTGGGGATGTGGTAGGAATATGGGATTAGTGTAGGATTAGTATAAATGGGTGGCTGATGGTCGGCACAGACTCGGTGGGCCGAAGGGCCTGTTTCAGTGCTGTATCTCTGAAACTAAAAAAAAACTAAAACCTTTGTTGCACTCCCTCTATGGCAAGGATATCCTTCCTTAGGTAAGGAGACCAAAGCTGCACTCAATACTCCAGGTGCGGTCTCACCAAGGCTCTATTTAATTGCAGTAAACCATCTTTACTCCTATATTCAAACTCTCTTGTAATGAAAACCAACATACCATTTGCTTTAATTGCTTGCTGTACCTGCATGTTAGCTTTCATTGAGTCATGAACATGGACACCCAGGTCCCTTTGAAGTTCAACACTTCGATAACCTCATTTCTCCACATTGTATTCCATCTGCCAATATTTTGCCCACTCCCTTAGCCTCTCCAAATCCCTTTGAAGAGTCTTTGCATCCTCCTCACTTCCACCTAGTTTTGTGTCATCTGCAAATTTGGAAATATTACATTTAATCCCCACATCCAAATCATTGATATAGATCGTGAACAGCTGGGGCCATAGCACTGCAGTACCCCACTAGTCACAGCCTGTCAACCTGAAAAAGACCCATTTATTCCTACACTGTTTTCTGTCTGGTAACCAGTTTGTAAACTATGATCCATGACAGTATATATCCATGACAGTATATTTCCCCAATCCCATGTGCTCTAATTTTGTTTACTAACCTCTTGTGTGGGACCTTATCAAAAAGCTTTCTGAAAATCTAAATATACCACATCCAGTAGTTCCCTCATCTATTTTGCTAGTTACATCCTCAAAAAACTCCAGCAGGTTTGTTAAAACATGATTTTCCTTTCATAAATCCATGTTGACTCTGCCCAATCCTACCATTATTTTTAAAGTGTCCTGTTATCACATCCTTTAGTATAGACTCTAGTATTTTCCCTACGAGTGATGTTAGACTAACATGTCTGTAGTTCCCCATTTTCTCTCTCCCTCCTTTCTTAAATAGTGGGGTTACAATTGCCACCTTCCAACCTGCAGGAACCACTCCAGAGTCTACAGAATTTTGAAAGATGACCACCAATGCAACTACCATCTCTACAGCCACCTCTTTCAACACTCTGGGATATAGATCATCAGATCCAGGGGATTTATCTACTTTAAGTCCCATTAGTTTCTCCGGTACTTTTTTTTTTTACTAGTTTTAATATCTTACAGTTCCTCATTTACACTAGTCCCTTGATTCTCCATTATTTTTGGGAAGTTTTTACTATTTTCCTCCGTGAAGACAGACACAAAGTATTTTAGTTTTGCTGCCATTTTCCTTATTCCCCATTATAAATTCTCCTGACTCTGCTTGTAATGGACTCTCATTTGTTTTTGCTAATCTTTTCCTTTTTACATACCTATAGAAGCTTTCACAGTCTATTTTTATGTTTCTCGCTAGTTTACTCTCATTCTTTTTTCCCTTTCTTAATCATTTTCTTGGTCCTCCTTTGCAGAACTCTAAACTGCTCCCAATCCTTAGGCTTACCATTTTCAGGTAACTTTAAATGCCTCTTCCTTTGATTTAATACAATCCTTGATTTCTTTCATTAGCCACAGTTGGAAGACTTTCCTTGCTGGGTTTTTGTGCCTTAAAAGAATGTATTTTTGTTGTAAACTATGTATTAGTTCTTTAAATGCTAGCATTGCCTGTCTACCATCATACCTATAAACATAGTTTCCCAATCCACCATAGCCAATTTGCTCCTCATACCGTCATAGTTTCCTTTGCTTAGATTGAAGACCCTAGTTTCTGATTGAACATCACTTTCAAACTTAATATAAAATTCTATCACTGACAAAAGCTCCTTTACAACAAGATTAATTGGCCCTTTTTCATTGCAGAATACTAGATCTAAAATAGCCTGTTCCCTAGCTGGTTCCTCAAATGTACTGCTCCAGAAAATCATCTCGCATACATTCCAAGAATTCGTCCTCCACAACATTAGTACTAATTAGGTTTACCCAGTCTATATGCATATTGAAATCCCCCATGATCTTCTGGCTATGATCCTGCCAGCCTCAGGTTTCACTAGCAGGCCAGGTACTGAGCGTTACTGCCAAGATCTGTGGTTAAAATCACCTCGGGGTCTCAATGGCATGATAAGACTCTGACTTGTAAATATTAATGAGGCTCTGTGCTGCTGAAAAACCGACAGTTAAAATGGTGGTGGGTGCAAATGTGTCAGGAATGCAGCAAGAAGCAGCCAACCACTATTTCAATCAACTGACTGCGCTGTTCCTGCCAGGTGGGCAGGGTTAAAATTGGGCCAAAGATTCCAATCAGACAGTAATGTGCTGCACAATAAAGGGCAATGGTAAATTCAATGCAGGCAAACACAAAATAAAGATTAACTCCTTCTGTCTGATCTGAAATTTTAATCCAAAATTGCTGCAATTTTCTTCTCAGAAAAGTTGGAAGAACGAGCTTACACTTTTAGCTGTAAAGTGTATTTAAACGGCAATTTCCATTCCCTCACCCACTCAAAATAATTCTATTGGGGTAATTTTAACTTTTGGGTGATAATGTGAAATGGACACTATTGAATTCGCCTCCCATTATACACCCCGCCTGGTCCTCGATTTCAGTGAAGTCAATGGAAATTAAAATCAGGAGGGATGAAATGAAGAAGGCTGATCTGGTAATCACCTGTTTTACACGATAATGGCCCCTAAAGCCGGGATTTTACAGGCCCTGCTGAGACGGGGTCATGGACAATCATGATGGGTGGCGGGGGCAGGAGGGGATGGCGGTAGGGCAGAGGGCTTGTCGCCTCCCTGTCGCCCAGCAATCTTCCCGGACAGGATAGCCTGACGATTAGTGGGTAATTACCTTAAGTTCACAATATTACAGTCATTTCTATGCAGTTTCTACCAGTGAAGACTACAGCAACACACCCTGTGGAGCAAACTGTGTGTAGTGGCAATGTCACTGGACTAGTAATCCAGAGGCTCAGACCAATGCCTTGAGGACATTTGTTCAAATCCACCATGGCAGCTCGTGGAATTTAAATTCAATAAAAAAATCTGGAATTGAAAGCTAGTCTCAGTTGCGGTGCCATGGAAATATCATTGATAGTGCTATCAAAGGAGCCTTGGTGAGTTGCTGCAGTGCATCTTGTAGATGGTACACTGAAGGCAGTGAATGTTTAAGGTGGTGGATGGGGTGTTAATCAAACAGGCTGCTTTGTCCTGGATGGTGTCAAGCTTCTTGAGTGTTGTTGGAGCTGCACCCATCCAGGTAAGTGGAGAGTATTCCATCACACTCCTGACTTGTGCCTTGTAGAAGGTGGATAGGCTTTGGGGAGATAGGAGGTGAGTTACACGCTGCAGAATTCCCAGCCTGCTCTTGTAGCCACAGTATTTATGTGGCTGCTCCAGTTCAGTTTCTGGTCAATGGTAACCCCCAGGATGTTGATAGTGGGGGATTTAGTCATGGTAATGCCACTGAATGTCAAGGGGAGATGGTCATTGCCTTGCACTTGTGCGGCACAAATGTTACTTGCCATTTATCAGCCCAAGCCCGAATGTTGTCCAGGTCTTGCTGTATATGAACACGGGCTGCTTCAATATCTGAAGAGTCGCGAATGGTGCTGAACATTGTGCAATCATCAGCGAACATCCCCACTTCTGACCTTACGATGGAGGGAAGGTCATTGTTGAAGCAACTGAAGATGGTTGGGCCTAGAACACTACCCTGAGGAACACCTGCAGCGATGTCCTGGAGCTGAGATGATTGACCTCCAACAACCACAACCATCTTCCTTTGCGCTAGGTATGACTCCAGCCAGTGGAGGGTTTTCCCCAATTCCCATTGACCTCAGTTTTGCAAGGGCTCCTTGATGCCATACTTGGTCAAATGCTGCCTTGATGTCAAGGGCAGTCACTCTCACCTCACCTCTTGATTTCAGCTCTTTTGCCCATGTTTGAACCAAGGCTGTAATGAGGTCAGGAGCTGAGTGGCCCTGGCGGAACCCAAACTGAGCGTCACTGAACAGGTTATTGCTGAGTAAGGGCCACTTGATAGCACTGTCGATGACACCTTCCATCACTTTACTGATGATCGAGAGTAGACTAATGGGGCGGTAATTGGCCAGATTGGATTTGTCATACTTTTTGTGTACAGGACATACCTGGGCAATTGTCCACATTGTTGTGTAGATGCCAGTGTTGTAGCTGTACTGGAACATCTTGACTAGGGGTGCGGCTAGTTCTGGAGCACAAGTCTTCAGTACTATTGCCAGAACGTTGTGAAGGCCCATAGCCTTTGCAGTATAAAGCATCTTAAAGACAGTAAAATGTCCCAAGATGCTATACGAACACTGTATAATGTAACCTTACCTTCAAATAGAAAATGCTCTCAGGCAAACAAGAAGCTCTCCGAATGGTTCATTGAGTTTGTACAGTGAGTAACTGAACTATACAAACTAAAAATGTCTCAGGTTAAATTGCTGGCCATTGCTAAGTTAACTGATCTCAGCTACAAGGTGTTATCATTGGTTTCTGTACGAAGGAGAAAATAAGCATCAACTACTCCTGTTCCCAATAACTAGTTATCCATGCATGAAGGGTTCTCAACTGTGATGCTTCCACACCCAGAAGATGTGAGCATCCCACTGGATTTCCATTCAGAAATCAGAGCCAGTACTTCAGTTTGCACTCAACCAGATTGTGGGAGCAGGATTCAAACCATTCACCTTCTGAAGCTAGCCCTAACTCAAAGACCTGCTCAATAATGAGTTCATGGCACAGAAACCATGACAGTTTGACTCAGTGGACTGCACCTTCGCCTGAGTCAGAAGGTTATAAGTCGAAACTTCACTCCAAGATTGAGTATGCAATCTAGGCTGACAATTTAGTGCACCACTGAGGGAGTGCTGTCTTGCCAGAGATGCTGTCTTTCAGGTGAGAAACTGATTGTCCACCTGAGCAGGCAGATAGACTCAGAAGGCATATTCAAAGAGACAAAATGAATTTTCCTGGTGTCCTAGCCAGCATCTCTCCTCCTACCAGTATCACCAAAAAGACTATCTGGCAACTTATCTTATTTGCTCGTTGTGGGACCTTGCTGTGTGCACATTTGCCTATGGCGTTTGTACCCTGTGAATGTAATACAGTTTTATATAATTGCAAGTTAACATGTCCTATGTTGGTAATGTTCACATCCATGCAGTGAGCTTTGTTTTAACACCTGGCACAGTTGGAAATTACATTTTTAGACTTCTATCACCAATATGAACCCACACGAATTAGCCCTATGAATGTTCCCATGGAAACAAAACCAGTTGTGTTTTGGCCAGACAGACATGGATATGAAACAAAAATACATTAAGGTCAGACATCCACAAAGAATAAGTTGCCAAGGGCTAATTGCTTTGGAGCCAGATATTGGCCATCTGCAAAATGACTTTGCTACCGAACAAAGGAAACTTCAGAAGACATACGAGGGATGCAGCTGCCTGATTCCACTTTAAAACAGACTTAGCCTATCTATTTAAAACCAAGTACAAAAATACTCCAACTTTTGTCACAGAAGGTAACTCAAGACGTATAATACAGGATTAAACACGAGTTATATATGCTGCAAATTGCTTGAAGTACTTGTGGAGGCCAGAGAGACATTCAGAACCTTTTTGTGGGTGATTATATGGGTCTAGTCTGATAGATTACATTGTGTGGAAAGATTGGGTTTGATAGCTGGAATGACCTTTACTTGTTCCATATTCTTAATTACTGAGTTAGAACTTGGAAATTGCAGCTCAAAAAGTAATTCTCAACCCACAAGTCAACATTCAAACTACCACTGTCAGTGGGAGAATGGTTTTCTTTTCTTTCACACATGGGAGTAAGGTTAATGTGGCAGACAGCAACAATTGTATATGACCCTATATGAGAATGAGGTGTATCAGGAAAAAGGAAGGGAAAATTCATATGTTTCCAGTTGGCACAATCTCTGAATCTTTTTTTCTTCTGGAAGAATTTGACTATGTTTCTGTTGTACTTCAGAATGTGTGAAATGTAACAGCAGCAGAGAGCTTGTACCTGATCCAACCCTTCAATTACTGGCTATACTATTCTGTCAATTCAGTTACATTTGGACTGTTTGGTAAAAAGTCATATATCCGATAGTCATGTTAAGAAAACTTGCATTTATATAGCACCTTATTCCATCCAAACATTTCAAAGTACTTCACTGAATTAACTATGGAAGAATATTGAATGTCATTATGTTGGAATCATCAACGTCACACTTCAAGAAGGGGGTGAAGGGCCAGTTAATATTCATTTGTTTTTTGCTGATATTAAATGAGGGAGAAACATTGACCAGGACATCAGGAGAACCCTCTTGGAGCAGTGAAGAGTATGATTGGCTCCGAGCATTCTCTCGATAGACTGGGGTGGCTCCCCAGACTTAACTGAACAGACTGACCATCATATCTGCTGCTTTGTTCCCTTTTTATCTCCATTGCACAGGAAGTAGGTAGGTTTGACCTTTCAACTTCTCTCCGTTCAGTGATTCGCCAGTAGGCCTGTCAATAAAATTGCCTGCCATGCCTCCTCCTTCAGGTTTAGGATGCCTAGAAATGATGACCTGCTATTTTTAAGAATGAATGAGACCAGCCTGAATTAATGAGTCTCACGCCAGTCAGATGACTCCTCCTTTCTCAGTTTGAAAGGGTTCTGGAAGCAACTACATTCCACAAATCAAGTCTGTCTGACTTGAATGCACATCTTCAATGCCTTGCTCTTTGATAAATTTGTTTCAACAGCTATCGTATATAGCTGTAAAGAGAATCTGAAGCTTGTGAGAACCCATGCATCATTTAAACGCAACACATTTCCAAATCCTCTGCAGTGGAAAAATGGGTCAAAAAACCCCGAAATGTGACAGAAGCATTGAATAAAATGGCTGCGTTTGCTGACAATGCTGCCACTAGGTGGCGCTGCACTGAAAAGTTCAAATGCAGCCTTTTCAACCTAAACGTCTCAGTCAGTGAAGTTCAGGCAGCTGCCAAGACTAAAGATGGCGCTGCTCAAATAATCACACAAAGGCAACGTAAACACATGGCAGCACACAGGTATTACACCTCCTGCAATTGCAGGGGAAGGTTCTGTGGGAAGGGGATGAGGTGGTGGGGGTAATGGAGGAGCGGACCAGGGTGTCGCGGAGGGAACGATCCCTTCGGAATGCTGACAGGGGAAGGGAGGGGAAGATGCGTTTGGTAGTGGCAAGACGCTGGAGATGGCGGAAATGGCGGAGAATGATCCTTTGGATATGGAGGCTGATGGGGTGGAAAGTGAGGACAAGGGGATCCCTGTCACGGTTCTGGGAGGGAGGGGAAGGGTTGAGGGCAGAGGTACGGGAAATGGGCCGGACACGGTTGAGGGCCCTGTCAACAACAGTGGGGGGGAATCCTCGGTTGAGGAAAAAGGAGGTCATACCAGAAGGGCTGTCATGGAAGGTAGCATCATCAGAGCAGATGCGTCGAAGACGGAGAAACTGGGAGAATGGAATGGAGTCCTTACAGGAGGTAGGGTGTGAAGAAGTGTAGTCGAGGTAGCTGTGGGAGTCGGTGGGCTTATAATGGATATTAGTAGACAACCTATCCCCAGAGATGGAGACAGAGAAGTCGAGGAAGGGAAGGAAAATGTCAGAGATGGACCATGTAAAGGTGAGAGAAGGGTGGAAATTGGAAGCAAAGTTGATAAAGTTTTCCAGTTCGGGGCGGGAGCAGGAAACGGCACCGATACAGTCATCAATGTACCGGAAAAAAAGTTGGGGGAGGGGGCCTGAGTAGGACTGGAACAAAGAATGCTCGACATATCCCACAAAAAGACAGGCATAACTAGGACCCATGCGGGTACCCATAGCGACACCTTTTACTTGAAGCAAGTGCGTGGAATTGAAGGAGAAGTTGTTTAATGTGAGAAAAAGTTCAGCCAGGTGGAGGAGGGTGGTGGTGGATGGGGACTGGTTGGGCCTCTGTTCCAGGAAGAAGCGGAGAGCCCTCAAACCATCCTGGTGGGGGATGGAGGTGTAGAGCGATTGGACGTCCATAGTGAAGAGGAGGTGGTTGGGACCAGGAAACTGGAAATTGTCAAAATGACGTAGGGCGTCAGAATAGTCACGGATGTAGGTGGGAAGAGACTGGACCAGCGGAGAAAAGATAGAGTCAAGATAGGAAGAAATAAGTTCAGTGGGGCAGGAGCAGGCTGACACAATGGGTCTGCCAGGACAGTCCCGTTTGTGGATTTTGGGAAGGAGGTAGAAGCGGGCTGTCAGGCTTGCAGGACTATGAGGTTGGAAGCTGTAGGGGGAAGATCTCCAGAGGAGATTAGGTCAGTAACAGTCCTTTGGACGGTGGCTTGATGTTCGGTGAATAGTATAACATCCTTAACTATTTGAATGCTAATACTACCAAGAGTAGGCCTGTCTAGTGAATATTTCAAGGAGCTAGTCATTTAGTGTACCAACTATTGTCCATCACTCCTGGATTTCATCCCTCTTAACAGCCGTACAATTTTCATCTCAATGCTATTATACTGAATTTATTGCACTTGTGTTTAACATCCACAAATATTTCCATTCATTTCCAGCTTCTCTTTAGCTCTCCTTCTGACATGCTTCTGAACAGAACATGTTTCTTCTTAAAAAGCAGGCATGACACCTTTGTTAACTTTTTGTTCCATTAGCAGCGCCTTCTCTCAGGCTAAATGTCAGTGCACTTCAAGGAAAAAGTAATTTATTGCATAAAGCATCAGATGTTTGAAAGGGAAGGCAATATATAAATGCAAATGCCATTAATAACCAGCTCATCCTTTCACTTCTCTGGTTCCTGATTGTGCACATTTTTAAAAAAGTTAGAGAAGGACCAACAACAGTACAGGCCTCCCCCCTGTGCTGCAGTAGCTTTCCCAAAGAACCAGTAATTACTCAGAACATTCTTTCAAGATGTGTAATCTCTAAACCACTATTTAATCCAACCATTCTCATGAACACACTACTCTTTGTAACCATACTGTTTATTTGCGCATTTCATGACCACTATTATATGGTAAGACATTTTCCTCCATTCTGCACAAACCCTCTCATAATTGGAATGCAAGCTTTGAGTTCCTATCTCACCACACTACGCCAACAACAGGCTGAGTACACAACTCATTTCCGAAGTTAAAAAAAAAACGTCAGCCCGCAGACCATCAGGTGGGATTGGGCACATGTCGTAGTGTTGCAACATGTTTGAAAAGAAAAAGAAGAATTTGCAGTTATATAGCGCCTTGCATGTCCTCATGATATCCCAAAGCGCTAATGGTGTTGTCTGAGGGATAAATGTTGGCTAAGATGAGAGAAGAATGCCCTGCTCCTTTTGAATAATGCTATGGGATTTTCTGAGTAGGCAGATGGGGCCTGCGGTAAATGCCTCAACTAGAAGACAGTCCCTGTGACAATGCTGTCCTTATTCAGTATTGCACTGCAACATCAGTACAGAAATGTGTTCACAAGTCTGGAGTTTGGCTTGAACCCATAGTTTTAGTGACTTAAGTGAAGAGTGCTACCACTGAGCTAAGACTGACATTTCCTTACAGTAATGTTGCATGGGAACAGTAAATCATTGCTGAAATTCCCACACATATTGGTACAGAAAGACTTCTTAAACACCCCAAATAACTTGCCACATAATAATCCTTTAATTCTGCATCAGATTAAGTACTACTTTAGCAAAAACTTACTTTATACACAATCTGACCTGATGTCAAATATTTCTTGGCATGGGGTACACTTCACTGAATTTCATGTAGTTTTACTCACATTTCTCATGCATCTTGCTTTGGTTGCAAGGAGTTGGAAAGTGCATGTAGATGCTTTCATTAAGCCAATCCAGCTGTCATGTTTGTCGTGGAAGAAAGATGGACAATTCTGCTCTGATCTCTGTCCCTGCCACTGAACCTGTTGCATAGTCTACTTCTATATATATTTTTGATACATTTTTGTCAAAATAATTTTACAAGTATAGATGTATACCCCCAACCCCAGCATAAGCATGTACCTTAGTTACAATATAAGCTATGAGGTCTCTCTGCAGCATATTAAGTGGGTACTATCAATGGCAGTGAGAGGACTTACTGTTCTAATGTGGTTGTTGACACGGACCCAAGCAAGCTGTGGTCTGTCTGACTGTAGTGACGTATCACTTAACATCTAGAGAATTTCTACAAATCCAATACTGTGTCAAAATTGGAAAATGTATGCAATGCTCTTCAGTTTCCTTCATTAAACAAAGTGCTTTTGTACTCTAAACAGTGAAAAGTTTGAAGAAGATGTGCATGTTACGGTCAGTTCTCGGCGTATAATTTATCAAGGACTCTGTTAAATTTAGATAAACACAAGAAAAGCCAAGAGATAAGTGTTAACAAAGAGGCTATTCTGATCATGGGTCAGGCATCTTGGCAGTAGTTAGTTTAAATAGATAGTGCAATAGTTTCCATTTACCAAGAGACACATGATAAAATGCACATGGTGGTCTGAGATTAAACCGATCACTGAAGAAAAATTAATCCCATTGGTGACCTTTGCATTGTAGCAAATTATTGATTCCAGGCATCAGTTGAAACATGAATGACAAGAGTTGATCCTATTTATGAGTAGTTTGTATGTAACTAACGGAGGATGCAGTTGACTGATGTGGAATGTGTAAGGGCAGCACAGGACAGACAGAAGTTGAGATCCAGGACAGCCAACCTGGGAAGAAGATGGCACCAATGAATGAAATGAAGAGAGGTCAAATAATACTGGAAGGTCTTTCCTTTCAACAACAAAAGAAATAAAATGTGATGGTCTACAGATTTTTGATTGACTGGAGCATATTTGGATGCACTGAGGAGAATTCTATATCCACCATCAGGTTTATAAATCCCTTTGCATAAAATTGGACTTAGCAGTCAATGTTCAAGAAATTCTTTATTGGGGGCTGGAACCGCTATGGGTGGGCATGCCTGCGATTGTTTTGCGAGGTTAGCAATTCCTGTCCACAGCAGAGTTAGATCCACTGTGACAGTGGAAACATCAGCTAGAAACTGACTTTAAGGGGAAAGGGAAGAGTGGTGTATGTGTAAACTGGGGGTGAGGGGGGCATGTATAGAGGCAAACAAGAACGTCAGAATGAAATGAAGAGGGAAGACAGGTGCCAGCATAAATTTGGGGGGAGGGGGGGGGGGGTGCAGGGATGAAAGAAAGGTGGAGAGAGTGAACTCGAGCTATAGACAGGAGATGAGCGCCAATGTGAATTGAAGGAGATGAGCGAGCAGGGCCTGAGGTAAGAATGCTAACGTTAACAGGGAAGATGAGTATCAGAACCTCTGGACCAAAAATCATGTTGGGATTCCTTAATAATTTCTGCTCTTTCCAAATGATCATACAATACATCACAACTTCCGCAACCCTCCCTAATGAAGTCCAAACTAACTAGCCAATATTTCCCAGGTTCTGACTCGCTACCCTTCTTAAATACTGACACTGATAATGCCAATTAATAGGAGCAATCATTGGCCTCAATGAGCTATTAAATATGAGAGTCAGTAACTAACACCAATTATTAATAGTTTAGGGTGAATATCACCAAGGCCAGCAGCCTTGTCTAGCTTAACATTCCTGATCCAAGGCAGGCCTGAGTCTGCATCAATTTCCCCTGAATTTAATGTTAGTGCCATCTCCATCTATCAGCATTGGCAATGCAGCAACAGCATCAATAGTGAAAACAGAGACAAAGTAGCAGTTTAATACCTCAGTCAGACCCTGGAACTCCATTCGAACTTGTCCTGCAAAAACTCTGACCTGTGGATCCTTGATCACTTTCTGACTTCTAAAACAAAAGACCTCAAGGTCACTGCCACAATCCTCTTTCCTATTGCCTTTTGGGTATTGCCTGCAGAGGCAGGAACAGCAACAGCAATGTGATGAGTGGGAGCCGTGCTAAGAGGGGAGCAATCAGTAAAGTGGTGAGAGAAATCGGGGGGCTTTACTGTGGCTAAACAGTGAAAGATTGTTTCCACTGGTGGGTAAATAGGGGACAAGGGCAGGGGAACTGAGTATTTTTACTGTGCCCCGGGAACATCACAAGCTCCAATACATGGAGGGGATGCAGAAGGGCTGAGTAAAGGCCAACAGTGGTGCTGTAGAGCTGGGAAGAGAACTCCTGCTCCTGCACGCTCCATACAAGGGAAAGTTTAAAAACTTTACCCTAATATTTCTTCAGGATCCTCCAGTGGTCTCTAAGGACCACTGTTTTAGGCTGCTGTAAAACTGGAAAAGCATGTTGCAACCTCTACCTAGTCTTTCCACACACATTGCAGAAAGACCCAGAAACATGGCACAGGACCTAACTTGCCGAGTTAAATTGATCCAGTGCTGATTTCAGATGACCACCAGACACGCCTATAAACAGTCGTGCCCAATCTGGTGACAGCAGTGCCTCTGGCACAGATTAGCTACAGGACACTGTGCCCAGAAACTGGTTTGCATTGCCCATTCTACGCCGAAAAAATGGGCAAAACACACATCACCTTCTACCCCAGTGCATCCAATTAACTTTTACTAAACATGACCCACGTCAAGTGCAGGGATGTCAGATCAGGCCCACCATATAAATGAGTTGGACATCCCTGATCTATCCCTTTCCTCTTCACATTGCACTCATTTTATTGGGCACATTTTAAGTTTTCTCACATCAAACCATATTTCATTAACTGAGAAACTGACTGGTTTATGTCAATGAAACTATTCGATGTTTCGGCATAGTTTATTTTGCCATTTCCAGTGATTTTAAAATCAGGTTACTCACCGGTGGAGGACAAGACACCCTTATAAAAATGTTTAGAATTGCCGATATACCCACTTTCAGCTGTATTAACAAAACTGCACCAGTTAAACTCATCAAGGAATACTTTTTAAAGAAAGACAGACTTGCATTCATATAGCACCTTTCACAACCACTGGATGCGTCAAAGCACTTTACAGCGAATGAATTACTTTGAAAGCATAGTCACTGTTCTAATGTAGGAAACGCAGCAGCCAATTTGCGCACAGCAAACTCCCACAAACAGCAATGTGATAACGACCAGCTAATCTGTTTTTTGTGATGTTGATTGAGGGCTAAATATTGGCCCAGGACACCGGGAATGGCTTCCCTACTCCTCTTCAAAATAATGCCATGGGATCTTTTACATCCACCCGAATAGGCAGATCGGGCCTTGGTTTAATGTCTCATCTGAACGATGGAACCTCTGATAGTGCAGCACTCCCTTAGTACTGCACTGGACTGTTAGCCAAAATGCTGTGCTCAAATCCTGAAGTGGGACTTGAACCCAGAACCTTGTGATTCAGAGGTAAAAAAGTGCTACCGACTGAGCTACAGCTGACAGCTCTGATTCTTGAAATGGAAAGAAAATACAAGACACAATTACATTCTATTATACTGCCCGATTCCACTGATTCTTGGAAAATTTTATGTTTGTAATTATACTCACGGATTTTAGCGGAAGCTTGAAGCTTAGCCTAACCAGCGCAATTTCAAGCACACTTGTCCTGATTGCACCCAAAGCAGAAACTCTACCCCCTCGTCTTCTTTGCTTCATAAAGTACATAAAAAGCAGTGTTGGAGGGAGAGGATGTCCCAGAGGGGTCAAGAACAGAGTCTATTTGGCTAGAGCTAATGAACCAAAAAGATGCAATTACATTGCTCCATGTTGTCTATAGGTCACCAACTAGTGGGAAGGATGTAGAGAAATAAATTTGCAAGGAAATTACAGAGAGATGCAAGAATTATAGAGTAGTTATAATGGGGGATTTTAATTATCCGAATATAGACTGGGATAGTAGTAGTATAAAGGGCAGAGAGGGGCAAGAGTTCCTAAAGCATATTCAAGAAAACTTTCTACCGCAGTATGTTTCCAGTTCAATGAGAAAGGAAACACTGCTAGACATATTTCTTGGGATTGAGGTGGGCCAAGTGGATCAAGTGTTAGTAGGGGAACATTCAGGGGACAGTGATCATCGTATCATAAGGTTTAGGTTGGCTACAGCAAAGGACAAGGAACAATCCAGAGTAAGAATAATTAACTGGGGGAAAGCCAACTTCAATGAGGTAAGAACGGATCTGGGCCTGATAAATTAAAATCAAAGGTTGGCAGGCAAAATGGTAACTGAACAATGGGCTGCCTTTAAAGAGGAGATATTTTGGGCACAGTCAAGGTATATTCCCACGAGGGGGAAGGTAGGGCAAACAAATCCAGAGCTCCCCGGATGATGAAAGAGATTGAGATTAAGATGAAGAAAAAGTGTGCTTATGACGGATGTTAGGTGGATAATACAACTGATAACCAGGCTGAATATAGAGGTTCAGAGGGGAGGTGAAAATGCAAATAAGAGAGACAAAGAGAGAGTATGAGAAGAGACTGCCAGCTAACACAAAAGGGAATCCAAAAATCTTCTAGATGCATATAAATAGTAAAAACGTTGTGAAAGGAGAGGGGCCAATTAGGGACCAAAAAGGGAATTTATGCATAGAGACAGGGGGCATAGCTAAGGTATTAATACTTTGCATATTTCCTTTACCAAGGAAGATGATGCTGCACATATCATAGTGAAAGAGGAGGTAATTCAGACTCTTGAAGGGTTTAAAATTGATAAGGAGGATGTATTGGGTAGGCTGTCTGTACTTAAAGTTGATAAGGCACCAGGACCAGATGTGATATAGGACTCATATATGAATCATAACATTCAAGGCTATGGGCCAAGTGATGGCAAATGGGATTAGGTAGACAGGTCAGGTGTCTTTAATGCATCGGTGCAGACTCGATCGGCCGAAGGGCCTCTTCTGTGCTGTATTATTCTGTGATTCTGAGATGCATCCAAGGATACAAAGGGAAGTGAGAGTGAAAATTGCCATAATTTTCCAGTCAGGGGTGGTGCCAGAGGACTGGAGAATTGCAAATGTTACACCCTTGTTCAAAAAGGGTGTAAAGATATGCCCAGCAACTACAGGCCAGTGACAGTCAGTTTAACCTCCCTCGGTGGTGGAAAAGCTTCTTTAAATGCTAATTTGGGACAAAATTAAAAGTCACTTGGGCAAATGCGGGTTAATGAAGAAAAGCCAGCACGGATTTGTTAAGGGCAAATTGTGTTGAATTAACTTGCTGGATGTTTTTTGATGAGGGTAATGTTGTTGGTGTGGTGTCTATGGACTTCTAAATGGCATTTGATAAAATGCCACACAACAGACTTTTGAGCAAAGTTATCGATCATGGAATAAAAGGGACCGTAGCAACATGGATACGAAATTGGCTAAGTGACAGGAAACAAAGAATAGTGATAAACGGATGTTTTTCGGGCTGGAGGAAGGTTTGTAGTGGAGTTCCTCAGGGGTCAGTGTTGGGTTCCTTGCTTTTCCTGACATATATTAATGACCTAGACTTTGGTGTACAGGGCACAATTTCAAAATTTGAGAATGATATGAAACTTGGAAACATTGTAAACTGTGAGGAGGAAAGTGTAGAACTTCAAATGGACATAGATAGGTTGATGGAATGGGTGGACAAGTGGCAGATGAAATTTAATGTAGAGAAGTGATTCATTTTGGCAGGGTGAACAGAGAGACAATATAAAATAAAGGGTACAATTCAAAAATGGGTGCAGCAGCAGAGAGACCTGGTGTAATCTGCATGATTCATTGAAGGTGGCAGAACAGGTTGAGAGAATGGTTAATAAAGCATACAGTATCCTAGGCTTTATTAATAGGGGCATAGAGGTCAAGAGCAGGGAGGTTATGTTAAACTTGCATAAAGCATTGGTTCGGCCTCAAGTGGAGTATTGTGTCCACTTCTGGGCACCACCCTTTAGGAAAGATGTGAAGGCCTTAGAGGGGGTGCAGAAAAGATTCATGAGAATGGTTCCAGGGATGAGGAACTTCAGTTACATGGATAGATTGGAGAAGTTAGGACTGTTTTCCTTGGAGAAGGTTGAGAGGAGATTTGATAGAGGTATTCAATATCACGAAGTGTCTGGACAGAGTAGAGAGAGAATAATTGTTCCCACTGGTGAAAGGATCGAGAGCAAGAGGGCACAGATTTAGGGTAATTGGCAAAAGAAGCAATGGAAACATGAGGAAAAACTTTTTAATGCAGTGAATGGTTCGGATTTGGAATGTACTGCCCGAGAGTGTGGTGGAGGCAGGTTCAATTGAGGCATTCAAGATGGAATTGGATAATCTGAAAAGGAAGAACGTGTATGGCTACAGGGAGAAGGCGGGGAAGTGACGCTAGGTGAATTGCTCCTTTGGAGAGCCAGTGCAGACAGTGCTGCAACAATTCTGAGATTCTGTGAAGACAGTGGATTACTGACAGGGGATTGGGAAAGCAGCAAACCAATCACTCCCAAATGCTAGAAACAATTAGCATATGTCTCAAGGCTCTTTACTGATGACATAATCTAATCAGAATAATCTTAGCCTAGACAACAGTTGTTAAAAGCACAGATGTTATTGGAATTCTACACCGTATGTGCTATGGTGCTTGCTATCTGTTTAAATTAAATACCTTTGTGTCTCAGATTGGACAGATTGGATTCTCAAAACCGATTATTGCACAGGGTTTTATGGGGATAAGGCTTGGATATTTTTGATGTACCAGTTATGGTTTAACTCAGCTGTAAACAGACACAGAGACAAGGTATTTCTCTGAAATTACACAAGAACACTGACGTACTCCTGAGAAATGCAGTACAAAGCTGTTGCTTAATTCATAAGCTCAATGTTATTGCTTGCTTTGCAAATGACAATCCATGAACAAACCTCAGTAGTTTAGTTACTTACAATCCTCGTTCTTGCCAGACAGCAAAGCAGGGTATGTGATGCAAAGAAAGCACAACGTAATACTGAATCACAGAAGATAAAAAAAATGTCTTGCATCTGATGCAAGTATTGAGCACAATTGATAGTGGGACATGGCTACACAGCAGAAATACCACATAAACCCAGAAACAACAAATTGCATTTCATAGTATGTACAGCACAGAAGCAGGCCATTCAGCCCAATCAGTCTCTGCTGGCGTTTATGCTCCAGTTGAGCCTCCTCCTGTCTTTCCTTGTCTAAATCTATCGTTGTAACCCTCTATTCCCTTCTCCCTCATATGCTTGTCTAGCATCCCCTTAAATGCATTTGTACTACTTGCTTCAAATGTGGTAGTGAGTTCTACATTCTCACCACTCTTTGGCTACATAAGCTGGAAATGATTCTACTGCTTGTCCAGAGCACACTAGCCAGATTACTTTGTGCATGAGGTTTTTCTTTGGTTCGTAGGAGCCATGTGTATGCCTAGAGGAGATTTTTTTTTATTGGTCACAAGAAAATGCACATTGAGAAGTGCTAACTGTAGCAGATAGGTTTTGCTAGTTTTCTAGGTTGGCATGTGTGCAGAACTTGTGTTGCATCTTTCAGGTCATAGTCATAGAGAGATACAGCACTGAAACAGGCCCTTCGGCCCACCAAGTCTGTGCCAACCATCAACCACCCATTTATACTAATCCTACATTAACCCCATATCCCCTACCACATCTCCACCTTCCCTCAATTCTCCTACCACCTACCTACACTAGGGGCAATTTACAATGGCCAATTTACCTATCAACCTGCAAGTCTTTGGCTGTGGGAGGAAATCGGAGCACCCAGTGGAAACCCACGCGGTCACAGGGGGAACTTGCAAACTCTGCACAGGCAGTACCCAGAATCGAACCTGAGTCGCTGGAGCTGTGAGGCTGCGGTGCTAACCAGGTCCCATAAATACATCTTTCCCCCATCCCTGCCATTACTTCTTAAAGCTTTTGAACTTTTTAGAAGCATTGAGGGTTTTCTTTCTTCACAAGGAATGTGTTTTTTTTTTCCCAGCAGTTTGCCAACGCAAGGCCCAAATTTTAAATCACTCGCTGTGCAATTTGTTGCCATTGGCAAGGCCACTGGGAAAGGGAGTACTAATCAGGAAAGGGACAAAATGGCCCAAGACTAAGGAGAGGATGGAAGGGTGGAAAGAACGCAGCTGGAGCGATAAATATCAAACAGCAAAAACTTTTCATTCACTGGAGATTTTGGCAGCCCAACTATCGCAGTGCCCTTTAAATTAATTTCCAACAGATAACGTTCACTCAGAGAATGAATCAAATTTGCAGTTTATTACAAAACGCAATCTAACACAGAGCAGAGGACAGAAGAGCTTGAAAATTAACCACCTCAGTGGAGCAGATAACTCACAAGCATTTTCAGCACAAGTGAACTGTCAGCTGCAACAATAAGGGTCTATCTCCTGTGATTCACTATTCCATTAACAGCCCAGAATTTTCTCAAGATGAGACACATCTTTTAAAAATGAATAGTGCCTACCTATGCCCTGCAGAGGGTGACCTCTAGCGATACAGCCAGGAGCCAACATCCATGAAATGAAAACCACCTCAGTCCCATGACCGTTCTGTACAGCATGAGGAGCCAGCCGCCTCGCAAGATCCAGCCCATCAGTTGGCACTTAGAAGCAGCCCAGGCTAATACCCCGGGGACACTGGTTCAAATCCCACCATAGCAGCTGATGGAATTTAAAGTCAATTAATAAATATCTGGAATTGAAAGCTGGTCTTGGTAATGATGTCATGAAACTAATCACCGATTGTCGTAAAAACCCATCTGGTTCACTAACGTCCTTCAGGGAAGGAAATCTGTCCTTACCTGGTCTGGCCTACATGTGACTCCAGACACACAGCAATGTGGTTGACTCTTAACTGCCCTCTAGCAAGCCACTCAGTTGTCAAAGGCAATTAGCAATGGGCAACAAATAGCGACACCCACATCCCATGAAAAAGAATTTAAGAAAAAGCAGACAAAAAGACATCCACATAAGTATGATGTTAGGTTAGGGTAATATTTGCAATTATTGTATTGAAATAGACAGTAAAGGCCTGCTCGGGTCTGCAAATGAGACCCAACCTGAGCCTGACAGAACCCCATCCGACCCCGAGTCGGCCCGAGTCCTTCCATTTTATCCTGCGCCCAAACTGACCCGACCATCAATTAACCTACCTTCCGTTTTTCACTTTGTTCCTTACCTGCACAAGCTTAAAATAACTAACAAAACCACCTTTAAAGTCCAAAAAGTAAATTAACATTAAAGTCACTTACCTGAAGTGGGGATAGAGCCTGACCCGAGCCGAGCCCGAACCCAACACGTCGTCTGGTCCCGTCGGGTTCGGGTCGGGTAGCAGGCCTTTAATAGACAGTGCATTTTGTTGGTGCTTTGTTATTCATGGAGGTTGCAGTCATGCAGGAAAAGCTGCACTCTTTTGGTGCTGACTTAGTTGTTGTTGTGTAATCGGATGGATAGTGGACTGAGGGAATGTGGTAAAGGAAGTCAGGCTGTGGTGTTAAAGATGAACTGAGTAAGACAGAGGAGAAGGCTTCTGAGGTGACCTGTCTATCCTCTGATGGTTTTTTGAAGTTGTCAGCAATGACTACTTGGAGTCATCCAGACAAGCTGCTTCATGTAGTTAAGGATCTACTGAAGCCAGAGCCTCCTCCTAAAGGTCATGTCAAAGTGAAGTCCTTACCGAATGGCAAAGCTCTGAATGGCACAGCCACCAATCACTGATCTGCGCCATATTGCAGATTCCCTCCTGACCCATCCAGGCAGTGGAAACATGCTTTCAATAGCCTGATGGCCCTGTCAATCAGCAGCCCGGCAGCTGCATGTGTCTCATTCTAACGCAGCTACAGCCACAGGAACAGGGTGAAGGTTTGTTGACCAACCAAAGCCATTGTGCATCTGATCCTAAGGTCAGGTAGGACTGACTAAGAAAGGATGAAGGCATCAAGGCATTTTGGGAATTGACATGAAGGATCCTTTGATTGCCCTACACAATCTAAGCATCAAGGAAGAGGAATCTCTTGCTGTTGAGGCTCTGAGTGGGTGTCCTCTGGTTGCTCTTAATGCAAAGTGTGTCCCATTGATTTCATCCTGGACTTTCAGGAAGCAAGGAAATAAACCTGGATGGCTGTTTCTCCCTGCTGCCATACCATACTTCCAGCCTTCCCCCTGTAATTTTTAACATTTGTGCAACATCCTATGTTGAGTGGAGATGGACTGGCGTGCGGATTGATACCAATAATGAAGTGCTCACTCAGGGATCGGAGTCACAAGGGGCACTTTCAGTGTTTATAGGCCCCATGAGGCCACTCAGTGAAGTTAAACCAGAATGGGGAGTGAGGGGGTAGGGGTGGCAGGGGAGAAAGAATGACTAGGAAAAATGATCAGAGGAGCAAAGGACAAGATGACAGGAAAGAACGGAAGAGAGATAAACACATAAGAGGAAGAAACCAGGAAGTGAAGAACAAACCAGTCCGCAGAGCAGCAAGAGGGGGTGGGCCACAAGGCACAGCATTTGGACCACTGACGTTTACACCACAGGAGTCAACCATCTGGCCCAATGTGTCTGTCTTAGCCATTTGCTAGAGTAATCCAAAACCAAATCCACTGCCTCACTCTCTCCCTGTAGCCCTGTATCTTGCTTGGTTTCAAATATTTATCCAATTTTATCTTAGTATATGCAATGGTCTCTGCCTCAACCACTTGCTGTGGCAATGCATTCCAGCAATCTTGTGTAAAACAAGTAAGTAACTGCTAAAAATCCCAACACATGTGGCATAAAACAATCTTTTCAGTGCTCAAAATAACCTGCCTGATGATAATCCTCCAATTTTTAAACAAATTGCATTTATATTCAGCCTTTCATGTGGAGCAATGTCCCAAGCTGCTTCATAATTTAATCAGAGGGTTTACCAAAAGCTTGATCAAAAAGTGGATTGGAAGATAACTCAATGGGTAGCAGGTGGCAAAATAGAGGAGCTTAGGGATGGATTTCCAGAGCATGGAGCCAAGTTGGCTGAAAGCATTGTGGCAAATGATGGGGTGAAGAGAGTGGGCAATGCAGAAAAGGCCAGAGAGTCAGAGGAACAAAGAGTACTGGAGAGCTTTGGGGCTGGAGGAGGTTACAGAGATAGTGAGGGGCAAAGGCCATGAAAGGATTTAAATACAAATATGAGAATTTCAAATTAGAGGTATCAGAGGATGGAGAACCAATGCAAGTCAGCAAAGACAGGGGTGGTGGGTGAGTGGGACTTGGTGCAGCATAGGATAATGGGCAGCAGATGAACTGAAGTTTATGGAGCATGACAGGTGGGAAGCCAGCCAGGACTGGAATAGTTGAGTCTCTATACTACTTTAGAGAAAACTTGTTACATGTATAATCTGTCAAAGTAAATGAAGGAAAGACTTGTTTATATTGAACCTTTCATACTCTTAGAATGCCTCAAAGTGTTTCATGGCCAATGAATAACTTTTGAAATAAAGACAGACAGACTTGTATCTATAAAACCCTGGTCATGACCTCGGGACGTCCTAAAGTGCTTCATAGACAAACTATTTTTGAAGTGTAGTCACTGCTGTAATGTAGGAAATGTGGCAGCCAATTTGCACACAGCAAACTCCCACAAACATTGTGATAATGACCGGATAATCTGTTTTAGTAATATTAATTGAGGGATAAATGTTGGCCAGGACACCAGTAAGAACTCCCCTGCACTTCTTCAAAATACTACCACCTGGGTCTTTACATTCACCTGAACAGGTGGGCAGGCCACAGTTTAACATCTCGTTTAAAAGACAATTACATTTCCCTACATTTCAATACCTATAGGAAAGTACCCCAAACAAAATATCACCACTGATGTCACACAAGTTCACCCTCCAACATTTTTTTAAAATCTGGAAATGATAAAAGCTACAGCCAGTTTCACAAGTTAGCATTGTTTTTATCCTGTACAGTGATTTTTATCAAATTATGTGGGCAAGAGTTTAAAGTACAAGTACTTGGAAAAAGCCGAAACATTGAAGGAAATTGTCCATTATAGGGGAATGTACAGACTACAAATTCTCAGAATATGTTGCAGCTCAATGCAAATCACATTGAACAGGGAATTAAAGCGTGAAAAAGAACTAAATCACAAAGTACCTTTCAGCCCCACAAACCTGCTACTTCAACATGTACAAATCTTCTTCACCACTGGTTATGGACAACAGAGGAAGGTGCCAAACCACAGGTAAAGCCTTCGAGAAGATGCACCTTTGTGAAACATCTTGCTTCGTCTGACAAAAATTTCAGATCCAAATATATTACAGCCTATTACTCAACCTGACCAACTGCAGTGCACAATAAGAATTCCATGGTCCCAGCAGCACTGAAACTATCATGTACCATTGAATTATTGATCCTCTCGGTGAGACACAGTAATAACTGTGATGAAAAAACAATGACTGGAGACTGGAGGGAAAAGCAGGATAGTTGTCAGATAATATCATTACTACACTGTGTATTAAGATTTAAATTATTTGATTAAAATCAAACATTGTTGAATTTGGATTTGAAATATACAGGGATCCAAGTTATGGTGGAATTGAAGATTATAAAAAATGTGCTACTAATTTGAAGTCCCTTCCAACAGCTTTTTTAAAAAAACTTAACGCCAAGAGTTTCCCGTAACTTTTAAATGCCAAAGCAAATTGGTTAAGTTCCTTTTATTTTTCCACAGGCAGCACAATCTGTGCTCATTAAGGCCAGAACACACTCAAGGAGCTTAGGTCTTTAAAAGGCACATTTTCCACTATTCCGATGTACAAAACTCTTTTCTGTCTGTCATTACGATCTATTTTATTGGATTAAGCAGTTTCCTGTCCAGAATGTGATTCCCATCATTACAAAGTGAATGTTAACTTTTACATAATTTGGCCTGTATGACCATAGCTGGAAATTTACATCCCGGCAGAGGCTCCGCCCACTGGCTAAGAAGTTGGGGGTGAGCCCGCCTCTACTGGCCCTGGAAGACACGCAGCGATTTTGCATGGCCCAGGCCTTTAATTGGCATTGTTCGGGACGCCTCCAGGAACTGCCAGCCAATCAGCAGGCCAGCAGCTCCTCAGTCCCACAGGGAGTGGTGGCCACTGCTGGGACTGCACCCCGCCCAGAGCAGCATAACAGAAGCCGGTCCCAAAATAGGTGAGTGGGGTTTCAGACCTCGCCGGGGACAACTAGCTGGACCCCGGCAAGGGGTTGGGGGTAGATGCTCCAGCTGGGGCAGCTTGAGCCGCTGTGGGGGCTCTCAGTGCGGCACAGAGTGCCCAATCAGGAGTGCCCCCCCCCACCCCGCCGCCCCTCGAGCTGCAAGAGGCTGCCCGGTATTACTAGATGGCCTCCTCAGATGGCGAAGTGCCCATCCACTGCTGGGAAGATAGCAGTGGCAGCAGGAAGTGGCCCTTAAGTGGCAATTAATTGGCAACTTAAGGGCATCAATTGGCCTGGGGTGGGCAGGCCGTTTGCGCCCCCCCCCGCTGCTCCTAAAATGGCAGCAGGGACTGCTAGGCAATGGAAATGGAACCTCCCACCTCCCACTCAATTTTACGCCCTCCACCCTGCCCGCCCGCCCCCCCCCCCCCCCCCCCACCCCCGGCTTGCTCCTGTGGGGTGAGGGAGGGGGGCGTAAAATTGCAGGCCATATTTCAGTATCTCGCGCTATAATACATTTTAACCTTTCTAAGAAACTCACAGCCTACAGCTGAAAAGCAAACAGGAGTTCAGAAGGAAAATTTTCCCCTCTGCACTTCGAGGTTCATTCTGTGGCATTAATCTGTGAACGAGCCATTGATGTGGAGGTGAAAGATCCCACGGCACTATTCAAGCTTTGCCTCTTAAGTAAAAAAACACAATGGCCAATGAGAATACATGAACATTAAAATTATCATTCATTGTCTGTTCATGGGACAACATGAATGTTTGACTCGAGTCTCTCATGTTAAAATTGTTCAAATTTTGTTACCTTTTCTACTTTTTGCTTTGCTATAGGCAGAAGCCACTGCTATGACGGATATGCACCCAATGTTGGCTTGTAGTGCAACTCTATGGCAAGTGCCATCAGAAGTAAACCAAATTATCACTTAGTTGGTGCTCTTTGTTAGCAACCTCTGATGTCTGGTTCTAGTTTCACTCTGATACTGTTCAACCTCCTCAGACACACCCACCTGGCTTCTCGTACCCTGTCTCACATTGAGCTGTGCTTTCTTGAACTTTGCTCCTTCTAAATGAACCAACCTCACATTATGTGGAGGCAGCAGCAGTGGCCTCAATGGTCAATCATTTAACAAATACCATGAACATGGTTATTCACATTTGACTTGAAGTCTTGTGGATGCTTCCAGATAACACACTGGATGAAATGCTAACCCACTTTCAATCCCTGTCTAGTCTCGCTCCAAAACCGGACTTAATTAGAGTCAGCTTATTTTAAAGACCATTGGGAACTCAACAACAACATCTACCAGTGTTTGCTGCAGATCCCAATCGAGCCACAGTACATGACTATAGACTCAATGTCTGCAATACACAAAGAAGCTCTATGGGGGAAGAACTGCTTCATACAGGAAACATCTATAGACTAAGAACCACATTACACAGGGCATCTCTGTGCATTATACAGTTTAACTTTAAGTTTGGATGTGGTCTGCTGGTTGCCTGTAGGCCGCAATTTTATATCGCTGATAGCATGAAAAGATCTGTTTTCTGTTATTAAAAGTATGATCATTACTATGTGATGACAGCCGTCTCCCACGCTAGCTAACACTGCCAGAACAGGGAAAAGCTAACTCCTCCACTTTAACTGTCACCCATCATGTTTATTTTTCTTGTAATTCTAGAACCAGCTTTTTTTTTAAAGAAAAGCTGCAAACGCTGGTAATTTAGAGGAAACATATTTTCCTTCAGAAAATAAAAAGGATATAGTATATATGTAGTTGCAGTTAATTCGTTATTTTTATTGCACTTTTGAACTACAAGAAAGCCCCCAGCGATTTAACATCCGCAGCACTTAAAGCAGCCAGAAGTACTGCACAAAGAACAGCTAGGCGTTGCGCAAACGACTACTGGCAACACCTATGCAGCCATATTCAGCTGGCCTCAGACACCGGAAACATCAGAGGAATGTATGATGGCATGAAGAGAGCTCTTGGGCCAACCATCAAGAAGATCACCCCCCTCAAATCTAAATCGGGGGACATAATCACTGACCAACGCAAACAGATGGACCGCTGGGTTGAGCACTACCTAGAACTGTACTCCAGGGAGAATGCTGTCACTGAGACTGCCCTCAATGCAGCCCAGCCTCTACCAGTCATGGATGAGCTGGACATACAGCCAACCAAATCGGAACTCAGTGATGCCATTGATTCCCTAGCCAGCGGAAAAGCCCCTGGGAAGGACAGCATTACCCCTGAAATAATCAAGAGTGCCAAGCCTGCTATACTCTCAGCACTACATGAACTGCTATGCCTGTGCTGGGACGAGGGAGCAGTACCCCAGGACATGCGCGATGCCAACATCATCACCCTCTATAAAAACAAAGGTGACCGCGGTGACTGCAACAACTACCGTGGAATCTCCCTGCTCAGCATAGTGGGGAAAGTCTTTGCTCGAGTCGCTCTGAACAGGCTCCAGAAGCTGGCCGAGCGCGTCTACCCTGAGGCACAGTGTGGCTTTCGTGCAGAGAGATCGACTATTGACATGCTGTTCTCCCTTCGTCAGATACAGGAGAAATGCCGTGAACAACAGATGCCCCTCTACATTGCTTTCATTGATCTCACCAAAGCCTTTGACCTCGTCAGCAGACGTGGTCTCTTCAGACTACTAGAAAAGATCGGATGTCCACCAAAGCTACTAAGTATCATCACCTCATTCCATGACAATATGAAAGGCACAATTCAACATGGTGGCTCCTCATCAGAGCCCTTTCCTATCCTGAGTGGTGTGAAACAGGGCTGTGTTCTCGCACCCACACTTTTTGGGATTTTCTTCTCCCTGCTGCTTTCACATGCGTTCAAATCCTCTGAAGAAGGAATTTTCCTCCACACAAGATCAGGGGGCAGGTTGTTCAACCTTGCCCGTCTAAGAGCGAAGTCCAAAGTACGGAAAGTCCTCATCAGAGAACTCCTCTTTGCTGACGATGCTGCTTTAACATCTCACACTGAAGAATGCCTGCAGAGTCTCATCGACAGGTTTGCGTCTGCCTGCAATGAATTTGGCCTAACCATCAGCCTCAAGAAAACGAACATCATGGGGCAGGATGTCAGAAATGCTCCATCCATCAATATTGGCGACCACGCTCTGGAAGTGGTTCAAGAGTTCACCTACCTAGGCTCAACTATCACCAGTAACCTGTCTCTAGATGCAGAAATCAACAAGCGCATGGGTAAGGCTTCCACTGCTATGTTCAGACTGGCCAAGAGAGTGTGGGAAAATGGCGCACTGACACGGAACACAAAAGTCCGAGTGTATCAGGCCTGTGTCCTCAGTACCTTGCTCTACGGCAGCGAGGCCTGGACAACGTATGCCAGCCAAGAGCGACGTCTCAATTCATTCCATCTTCGCTGCCTTCGGAGAATACTTGGCATCAGGTGGCAGGACTATATCTCCAACACAGAAGTCCTTGAAGCGGCCAACATCCCCAGCTTATACACACTACTGAGTCAGCGGCGCTTGAGATGGCTTGGCCATGTGAGCCGCATGGAAGATGGCAGGATCCCCAAAGACACATTGTACAGCGAGCTCGCCACTGGTATCAGACCCACCGGCCGTCCATGTCTCCGTTATAAAGACGTCTGCAAACGCGACATGAAATCGTGTGACATTGATCACAAGTCGTGGGAGTCAGTTGCCAGCATTCGCCAGAGCTGGCGGGCAGCCATAAAGACAGGGCTAAATTGTGGCGAGTCGAAGAGACTTAGTAGTTGGCAGGAAAAAAGACAGAGGCGCAAGGGGAGAGCCAACTGTGCAACAGCCCCAACAAACAAATTTCTCTGCAGCACCTGTGGAAGAGCCTGTCACTCCAGAATTGGCCTTTATAGCCACTCCAGGCGCTGCTTCACAAACCACTGACCACCTCCAGGCGCGTATCCATTGTCTCTCGAGATAAGGAGGCCCAAAAGAAGTTAATTCGTTATTTTTATTGGGTTTTAACCATAATCATTTGTGACAACCTTTCTCTGTACATGAACATATTTATAATATAGAATGTTTTTCATAAGTGTTGAGTTCAAATTACAATACTTAGTTCACATATTTGAAGTTTTGACACGTTGTAGCACAAACAAAACACTTCCGACCTTTGGTTCATGAAATTATCTTGTCCAAAATAAAATTCCAACAAATGTCATAATTACAAACTGTAGATTGCCCAGACCCCAAGATAAGGAAATCATAATTTCGAAGTTATTCGACAATTCCCTTGTGAGCCTCTTATTCTCCTGTAAGCTACAGAAGTGTGTCGGCAACTAAGCACTGCATTACATGAGTTACCTCCCCAAACAATGCAATCCTTTCACTGAGTACGTTGTGGTTGTAAAACAAACGTATGCACTTACTTGTAATTGTCCTCTTCGACAAATTTTTGTAGCTCTTCGATATACCGCACAGATTTCAAGTAGTTCTGCACGTGGGGTAATGTTACCAGATAGTCTGTAAAAAAAAAAAGTAATGTACCACTATTAGTCAAATAACTGCAGTGAGAAATGTAGCTTTTAAAGTTTTTTTTCTTTATCAAGAGTATTTTCTTTCATTGAGAAACCTTGGTGAAGGAGTAAGGCGCTATGTGCAGAACATCACTCTAACTCATTCTTTCGCAGGATCGCAAAACCAGAAATTTTCACCTCTCCAATTGCTCTTTCGTCTGCAATATACAGTAATTTAAAGCCCCAGCGTTAGTGTCATCTCACCAGTACTTCTTGATTTACCTAGTTTTCTCTCTTGCTCTTTTCAATCTTGTCCATATCTTGATTTTTAACCCAGACTTCCCAATGAAATAATAGTGAAATTGGCTAAAATGTTGCTGGCTTGCTTTATGAAAGAGATAGAGAGAGATAGAGAGAGAGATAGAGAGAGAGATAGAGAGAGAGATAGAGAGAGAGATAGAGAGAGAGAGAGAGAGAGAAGAGAGAGAGAGAGAGAGAGAGAGAGAGAGAGAGAGAGAGAGAGAGAGAGAGAGAGAGAGATAGAGAGAGAGAGAGCAACTGCGTATTTAGCATTAATAATTTGCTTTATTAATCTCGTCTTGATATCAATGAACACGATTATGACATAACGCAAAATATGTCCACAGTATTTTATATGTACAGGCTGGATATGGATGCTGTTCTTGTTTCTACAGTCTACACATCACAAGACTACATCTCAATCATATGATTCTCTGGCACCTTTTCTTATTTTGCAAATTTGGATAGGAATGTCCACGCCCTTGTCATTGTGGGCCGCACAGGTGCGTACTATGGAGCCACAGGGACTATGTGGGCGGCTTAAAATCCATGTTCCCATCAATTTGCACAAATCTCAATCCACAGATACAACTGATCTTAGTTGCCTGATCTAAGATATATTCACAAATCAAATAACAATATTAAAAACAACCATTACCAAACTTCCAAGTGCACAAAATCCAAACATGATAGGACCAGAAAATAATACAAGCAGTAACAGGACGAAGATGCCAGGACTCCCATGGGACAAGGGTGGTCATTATTACCCCTGGTTCTAACTGTTCCTGTTAAATTATCATAGAAAGCTCAATCCGCCCATCAAAATCTACATGGTTGCGAAACATTTTGTAACTGGTCTTTCAATTCAAATTAAATCTATTTCCAGTGTTGAAGATAAAGGCAAAGGAGGAACATTTCTTAATTGCGAAGAAATGTATTGTTTACAGGAAAATGCTCTTCATATGGGCGGCACAGTGGCGCAGTGGTTAGCACCGCAGCCTCACAGCTCCAGTGACCCGGGTTCAATTCTGGGTACTGCCTGTGTGGAGTTTGCAAGTTCTCCCTGTGTTTGCGTGGGTTCCCTCCGGGTGCTCTGGTTTCCTCCCACATGCCAAAGACTTGCAGGTTGATAGGTAGATTGGCCATTAGCAATTGCCCCTAGTGTAGGTAGGTGGTTGGGAAATATAGGGACAGGTGGGGATGTGGTAGGAATATGGGATTAGTGTAGCATTAGTATAAATGGGTGGTTGATGGTTGGCACAGACTCGGTGGGCCAAAGGGCCTGTTTCAGTGCTGTATCTCTAAACTAAAAATAAATGCAGACAGATTATGTAATTATTTTATCAAAATTGCATTGATTGTAATAATCAGCTCATGTGTCCAGACCTAAATCTGTGAGACTACTGACTCATTTGTAAACTATTAATGGGGTATAGCAACATGAAATGGGACAGAGCCAAATCTCAAAAACATTCCCAATAGGAATATGAAGACATGTAGAGGGATATTCCTGGTATCAGTAATTAACTGTCATCTCACCACAATTTTGACAACTCAGTCTACTGATTGTTGTATTCCATTATTTTTGCATATAACTATGTGCATTTAGCTAGCAACTTTAACATATTAAAACATCTCAAGTGCTTCATAGGTGCCCAATCAGACAAAAAACATTGACGCCAAGCCGAAGGAGACAACATTAGGACCAAAAGGTTCGTCAAGGAGGTAGGTTTTAGGGAGTGTCTTAAAAGAGGAGAGAGGGGCAGAGGGGTTTAGGGAGGAAATTTCAGAGCTCAGGGCCTAGACATCTGTCAATGATGAGGCAAAAAAGTCAGTGTGTACAAGGCCAGAATTGGAGGAATGCCAAGTTCTCAGAGGATTGTAGGAGGCTACAGAGATAGCATGAGTTCAGGCCACGTAGGGATTTGAACACAAGGAAGCTTTTTACAAGAATAAATGTGAAGGAAATGCAACCCACTGAATCTCTTTCATAACAACTGTCTGAACTATTTTCATGTTTGTATATGAAATTCAACCTTTTTCACAATGAGGAAATCTTGCACCTTAATTTAGAATTTGACCACTGCTACAGATGATCCAATCACTTGAGAAATGGGGTCTCACTAACAATTTGGAAATGATTAGAGGTTAAGTCAAAAAAACTTGAGAAAATAAAGCCATGGAGAGGGGGAAAGAGACAGAATAATTGCAATAATTATTTACATAAACCAAATTGCTGCGTTGACAAACTATATCCAGCTCAACATCTTTAATTCTGAGGGGGCTTGACAGGGTAGATGCTGAGACAATGCTTCCCCTCATGGGGGAATCTGGAACAAGGGGGAACAGTTTCAAGTTAAAGGGACTCCCATTTAAGATGGAGATGGGGAGAAATTTCTTCTTTCAGAGGGTCGTTAGTGTTTGGAATTCTCTTCCCCAGAGAGCAGTAGAGGCTGGGTCATTGAATATATTCAAGGCCAAGTTACACAGATTTTTGATTGACAAGGGAGTCAAGGGTTATGGGGGGTGGCAGGCAGGAAAGTGGAGTTAAACCACAATCAGATCAGCCATGATCTACTGAATGGCGGAGCAGGCTCACCGGGCTGAATGATCTACTCCTGCTCCTATTTCTTATTTTCTTATTTTAATAGGCCCCATTCACAAATATTTTCCTGACCAATTGACGATTGATTTCTTTGACTCTGCATCTCTTCTAATCCTTCCCTCAACTTTAATGTTGTTGGAGTATGAAATACTTCTATAAACCAAGCAGTGCAGTGTATTGAAACCTTTTCCAGTACAATTCCATTTTTATTGCGGTGTGTTTCGTTTCTCTTCATAAGATAAGCTGCTTTTTACAGTCACTCCATCAGGTTGGTACAAGCTTGGATCATTCCATCCTGTCTTCATCACTTTATGCATTTCAAGATGCCTTACTGCTGTTGTAAAAGCAGCTAGCAGTGATCCCGCACAGCATGCTACTGGGCACTGGGACTGACACTGCAAAATAAGAAAAGGTGCCAGAGAATCATATGATGGAATTGCAGCCTCATAACATTTCACACAATTTACTAAATTTATGTCATCTCCTTGTGTGTATTCAAATTGTCATCTAGCTTGACTGCTGAAATCAAAAGTGAAAGTAAAATTCCAATATGTGTGGATTCCTGAGGTGAGGTTGACATCAAGGCATTATTTGACCTATTGTGGCATCAAGAAGCACGAGCAAAATAGTCAATGGGAATCGGGAAAAACACTCCACTGGTTGGAGTCATACCCAGCACAAAGGTTGTGGCTGTTGGAGGCCAATTATCTCAGCCCCAGGACATCGCTGCAGGAGTTCCTAGGCCCAACCATCTTCAGCTGCTTCATCAATGACCTTCCCTCCAACAGAAGGTCAGAAGTGGGGATGTTTGCTGGCGATTGCACGATGTTCAGTACCATTCGCTGCTCCTCAGATACTGAAGCTGTCCGTGCCCGCATGCAGCAAGACCTGGACAACATTCAGGCTTGAGTTGATAAGTGGCAAGTAACATTCGCATCTCACAAATGCCAGGCAATGACCATCTCCAACAAGACAGGATCTAACCATCTCCCCTTGACATTCAACGTTATTACTGTTGCTAAATTCCCCATCATCAACATCCTGGGGTTACCATTGACCAGAAACTGAACTGGACCAGCCATTTAAATACTGTGGCTACAAGAGCAGGTCAGAGGCTAGGAATTCTGTGGTGAGCAATTCACCTCCTCCTGACTCACCAAAGCCTGTCCACCATCCACAAGTCAGGAGTGTGAGGGAATACTCTCCATTTGCCTGGAGGAGTGCAGCTCCAACACCTCAAGAAGCTCACCATCATCCAGGGCAAAGTAGCCCTTTTGATCAGCAACCCATCCACCATCTTAAACATTCACTCCCTCTTCCACTGCTGCACAGTAGCAGCAATGTGTACCATCTATAAGCTATACTGCAGAAATTCGTCAAGCCTCCTTTGACAGCACCTCCCAAATCCGCGACCTCTTCCACCTAGCAGGGTAAGTGCAGCAGTCCCATGGGAACACCACCACCTGCAAGCTCCCCTCCAAGCCATACATCATCCTGACTTGGAACTATATCGCCGTTCCTTCCCCGTCACTGGGTCAAAATCCTCAAACTTCCTTCCTAACAGCACTGTGGGTGTACCTACCCCACATGAACTGCAGCAGTTCAAGGCGGCGGCTCACCACCATCTTCTCAAGGGCAATTAGGGATGGGCATCAAACACTGGCCTTGCCAGCAATGCTCGCATCACATGAAAGAATAAAAAAACCTCGGTTCCAGTTAAGCTGCAGTCTCCATTTATAATGACCATTGGCTGGGATATGTAATGCAGCCTGGTGTGTATCAATGAAAATTTGAATCATCACAAAATGGTTCAAAAACAAACAGGTCAGTATTGAATCAAGGTGTTAATTCTTCATGAACGTCCCAATTATACACATCAGCTGTGTGTGTTTTCTGGGCACACAATTCTCTCCAACAAGATTACAGGCACTTTATCCTGTTGACTGTTTGAGATTCTTGGTACAACTCGTGACCAGTTTCAAACACCTCTGCTGGAGCTGAAGGTACTTGTCCCACAGATTTGCTGTAACAAGTTTGCGTGGAGCAATTAATTCCCAGAGCTGGCAGCTCAATGTTAAGATGATAGTTAGTGGCTTTCACCTGGAAGAAATTTTCAGAATATGGTGGTGCTAGACACTGGAACAGCAGCAAATGGCACAAATGAGAAATGGGAATGAGAGTTCACACTACCCACGTATCTCAATGGACCTCATCTGTGGGATCAACACACGATGACTTAAAACAGCTTTCAGTTCTGCTGAACAGGGACGCCTTGTGAAGCAGGTCTAAGGCAAGGATGAGAAGCTGAAGGAATGGGAAGGTCACTCATCCATGTCTTGAGGGTCTGGGACGTGTTGTTTGGTCACTGTTTACAGTAATAAAGTGATTTATGGAACATGGAACATATAACCACTGTAACAGAATCGCTGGGAGAGATTATGAACATGAGTGTATCTTCTTGGCTCCATGTTACCTGAAGTCTGTACAGTAATTTAGTGTTAGTATGCGTAGAATGTAGAGATCAAAGGTAGAATTGGTATCAGTGTTTCGAGCAAACCACTGTTTCCTGTAGTTAGGCTGGAATTGTGAAGCTTGGTGCCTGAGTTCTTGTAGTGAATTGTGAATTCAATAATAAAGAATCATATAATCACGTTGTTTGATTTGACTGAACACTCATGTTGGATTGTGTAACATGACCTCATTAAAGATTCTGCAGCTGTTACAACTGACGTCTGTGTTTAAAGTAATTAAAGAAAATAGAACAGAAAAACAGTCCAAAAGGAGACGGGTCCAATGCCTCGCATCCACAGAGTTGCTGATCTCAGCTGTGCTATTGTGGGTGGCTTCCAGCAAAGGACAAGCACTGCCCTGTAAAAAAAAAAAGATGGAAAACTAGGAGAGTTATCATTGTTCTACTTTTGTACCTCTCCTCTTAGCTAGCTCAGAAACAGTGTAACCTGAAGTATAGCTGAGTGTTAAAATGATGGGAGTTGGTCCCTGCCGAATGTCTTGACTACAGATAGACCATAGCTTGGGAGTATCAAAAAGTGATAAAAATGGAGGGGAAAGGGGAGGGCAGAATTAGGGAGAAGTCTAACTCTTTCATAATTCTTCAGGCGTTAGTGAACTAAGTTTAGCCTTCCATCTAAAAGATGTGTGAATCTCTGGACATTAACAGGAGTGGGAAATAAATAAATAACTATTGAATAAAAGGAAAAGAATTATACAATATAAATGACAGAGTCAGTGATGTTTTACATTCTTATTCATTTGCCGATTTGTACATATGGTAATGTGATCACGGCACTTTTAAGCATGCCTTGACAAATCATTACAGATAATTTATATTAACACAAGCCTAGTACTCTTTGTAAACCGCCAAACCCACAGGCAAAATAAAAATATCAGAACAGAACATTTCTCAGAGACAGGATGCGTCTTCGAAAAGGTTAAAATTCTACAGACTATTTGCATTAGTCAAGAGCTGGAAAATGTTATTTTATGATAAACACCTGGGTGTGTGCATTTAAATTCTTTTCAGATTCATTTGAAAGATTAATGTATACCCTTAAATACTGACAAGAATTTGCAAATTATTTAAGATCCCTTGAAAATTCTACATCCCCATGAGCCAATGAACATAGCCAATGGATAGCTCAGCCATACCGATCAGGAAGATACCTGGTCGGGTCTCAGGTCAATGTACAATTGCTATCAAGGGGATAACAATGGAATGCTATAATAGGTCTCAGTGCCCATGGATTAGTAAAGGGAAATATCAGCTGATGAGAGGGAAAAATCACAACACGAAAAACTTGATTCCACCCATTGGGCAATATGTTAGTATTTATCGACAGAACTCAATGGAATTATGAAAATCTTACCCAATTTATAATTAATCTCAAAAGATGCCCTAGTCCAGTCAGGATATTATTACTTTCATTTATTACTGACATAACAATTGATATTTACAATTGTTTCTATTCTGCTGAGTTTGGTACTCTGCACACACTTACCCAACCCAATCTGAGGCGCAATTCCAGCCTTTCTCATTAAGAGTTCTGGGGATGTGTTTTATCACTTGAGTCAGAATGAGGTCGCACACTGTGTCCTTTGCAAGGCTATAAGGATATGTTTTCTCATAATTTCTTTAGGGGAAACATCATCTGACAATTGAGGTGCTCTGGATAAGTGAGTGCACAGGAATGAGAAATAGCAGTGAAGAATTTACAAAAATTAAATTGAAAAATTATTCAACTACCGGAGTTTGTAATCCTTTTAAAAGTCAGCTGCAGTGAATTCTTTCCAGTTGTAAATGAAACGAACTGTCAGCGTTTGGATTCAATAATTGTTTAGTTTAGTTTAGAGATACAGCACTGAAACAGGCCTTTCGGCCCACCGAGTCTGTGCCAACCATCAACCACCCATTTATACTAATCCTACACTAATCCCATATTCCTACCACATCCCCACCTGTCCCTATATTTCCCTACCACCTACCTATACTAGTGGCAATTTATAATGGCCAATTTACCTACCAACCTGCAAGTCTTTTGGCTTGTGGGAGGAAACCGGAACACCCGGAGAAAACCCACGCAGACACAGGGAGAACTTGCAAACTCCACACAGGCAGTACCCAGATTTGAACCCGGGTCGCTTGAGCTGTGAGGCTGCGGTGCTAACCACTGCGCCACTGTATCAATTGCTTGATACAAAACTCTTAAGTTTTGGGTGGTTCGTAACTCATTAACTATTTTGCTTGACTGCAAAAGCTCCACGCATCACAACTCAATTTTACCCCCCCCCCACCCCAAACAGACTACACCAATAAACTTGCTGAGATGAGGAACATTGTTTAGCACGTGTTATCTGAAAACTGTCCCTTCTCATAAACAAAGCTTTAGCTTGCCAAAATAAATCTTGGAATTGACTTTGTTCAGAGCCAGGACACTTTCCATGGACTTTCACCATCTAATTTGTGCCATGCACAGTCAACTGTGAAACCTCGATTCCATAGATCACTGCTGCCCAAATAACAGTCATAGTTGTACATAGTTTTGCACCATTACAAGGAATTATTTCTTTTAACTTTCTGTAAAAAAAAAACCTCTGTAAAATTGTGGTTGAGATTTTGCAGTCAGTAGCAAAGAGATGGTGCTTGTCGCTGACCTTGAAGAAAGCTGACCACAAAGATCTAGTGATCTCTGTGACGTGGATTTCCCCTTTCCCGTTGTTAGTTGTTAATAAGTGAAGGGAATTTCAGGCATCCACCAACAGTGATGTCATGAAGCAGGGTAAGCAACCGATCACTTTGAAGCATTCTTACAGACAGCAAACAGCAAGTGAAATGCATTGATTATCCATCATTTTCGAATATCATTTTACAGAGAGTGTAATAAATGATTGTGACATACAACATGGCATTCAAATAGAAGTTGAAATATCATAAACTTTGAAAAATATTTTGATAGATTTTGTTCTTTTAATCATAATGGAGAAATTTGACATTCAACAAATAGTAAATTAGCTTTTCAGGGCCAGAGAGGTTGTTCACTGGTCATTATGAATGTAGTACATAGTTAAAAACCCAATTATACCTCATTCAACAAGATGTAACTTTTTCAAGGGTTTTTACAGTGAGACTAATCAACTTCAGGATTTCCGGGTTTAACTGTGCATATGTGGACTCTAAGAAGTTGCTGTCTGTTTCAGAGGAGAAATGATAGTGAATGCTGATAGTTTCACTGTCATTACAACTACAAAATTTGGGCCATTATATCAAACATAACACACCAAGAAGAATGAAAAAGACTGATTGTCATTTTCAACAGGTCACATTTGTTCAGAATAATTAACAAACATGACCCTCCCACAATTTCACAGAGTTCATGGTAAGAATGTGCCTGCAGAATAAAACAAAAATTTTGGAAATCCAGAATGTGGTCACTAACATTTACAAAGAGGAAACATACAATTTGCATTTATCTAACACGTTTAACATGGAAAAGCTATTTCAGAGAGTCAGTAGGAAAACAAATGCCCAGTCAAAGGAGGCAATTAGGAAGCATGACTGAAAGTTTGGTCCAAGAGGTGGGTTTTAAAGAAGGTCTTAAAGAAGAGGGATGTGTAGAGACTTAGGAAAAGAATTCCAGACATTGGGACTTAGGCGGCTGACATCACTTTCACCAATGGCGAGGATGCACAAGAAGATGAAGCCAGAGGAACAAAGAGTACATGGAGAAATGGAGAGTAACACTGGAGTTGTAGAGCTGAAGGAGGTTGCACAGATAGGGAGGGGCATGAGGAATGTAAACACGATGTGAAGAATTTTAAATTTGAGGATTTGAGCGAGTAGGGGGGAATGTTGGACTGAGATTGAGGGCAAGTGGGACTTGGTGCAGGATAGGATAAGCGCAACAAGACTTTAGATGAGCTGCAGTTTATAAAAGGTTAAGCATTTTCAGCAGAACTTCCAGCAAAACTGATAGAAGCACTTTATGTAAAGGATGAACCAATCTTACTCTACAATGACCTTTTGCACTTTCTCCTCTTTTTAATCAGATTACTTTAGACTTTGAAATTACTAATAAAAGAATTAGAAGATTTTTCTAGAAACGGCCTTTGTTACGTGACTAAAAATATGGTCATGCTACAAGTGTTATGCAATATATTTTTTAATCTGGAAGTATTTAAAGGATTATATGAACTGTTCATTGTACAAGTTGGTTTTGCTGTGAACAAATGTTAATCTATTGTGGACAAGGCACTAATGTATAAACCATATATGTAAGATAACAAGGAACTTGTGCGTTTTTTGCCATCAGGACTTTCAATAATACAACTTGTAGAATTTAGCTAATTGGGGTTTAAAATCTGTTAGTCATTTAATTGTGAATTAGAATCCACATAAAGAATTACATCAGTATAATTTCCACATTCAGCTAATCCCTCTGCTCGTCAATGGTTTTCCCTCTGCAGTCTTAAAACTACAGTCCAGAAAGGTTATACCTTGTAACATCAGGTAACTATGTAATTATACATCTGTTTCATGCATCGCCCTATTAGAAATTAAATCCCATCTGCAGATGATGAACAAACATTCAACATCTTTGCTACAGAGATCCAATATAATTATTCTTCCTGCAGTAATTAGTTTTCAGAGCCAATGACTTATAAAATCAGGCATTCCGCTCTGTTAATAGAAGAGTACGTTCCTACTTCCAGCACAATCTGGTTTACAATTGGCAATATAGATTATTCACATTGCTGGGTAGTCAGTGCAGGTTTTCTAAAGCCCTGGAACTCTGGATGACTTCTTCCCCTTCTCAGCCAAGGGCCATCCTAGAGCCCTGACTGTTGCCTGCAACTCAGTTCAGTCAGAGTCCAGATGTCAAACTGGAGACTTTCAGATTTGTAGAGCCCAGTACCACACAGGCAGTAGCTGGGCCATTATGGAGCACTTAGCCCAAGAAACATTTTCCATTCAGATATATCACAAATTGGATTTATTTTTCCACATACTGAAATAAATGCTACCTTACTGGGTCTAGTAAATCTGACATTGAACATAGGCTGTTTACTGGAATAAGAAGAACTTACTGCCATAGAGGCATTACCACACAGGAGGCGGCCATTCATCCCATCGAGGCCATGCCGGCTCGCCGCAGCACAATCCAGTCAGTCCCATTCCCCGCTTGATCCCCTGTAGCCCTGCAAGTTTACTTCCCTCAACTGCCCATCCAATTTCCTTTTGAAATCATTGATTGTCCCTGCCTCCACTGCCCTCATAGGCAGTGAGTTCCAGGTCATTACCACCTGCTACGTAAAAAAGTTCTTCCTCACATTCCCCGTTGCCCAAAACTTTCAATCTGTGTCCCCTAGTCCTTGTACCATCAGCTTAACAGGAACAGTTTTTCTTTGTCTACCTTATCTAAACCTGTCAATCTTGTACACCTCTATCAATTCTCCATGCAATCTCCTTTGCTCTAAGGAGAACCACCTCAGCTTCTTCAACCTAACCTTGTAGCTAAAATCCCTCATCCCTGGAATCATTCTGGTAAATCTCCTCTGCACCCTCTCAAGGACCCTCATATCCTTCCTAAAGTGTGGTGATCAGAACTGGATGCAATACTCTAGTTGCGGCCTAACTAGAGCTTTATAAAGGTTCATCATTTCCCTGCTTTTGCACTCAATACCTCGATTTATCCCATATGCTTAGCTAACCACTCTCAATAGCTCCTGCCACCTTCAAAGATCTATGGACATGAATTCCCATGTCCCTCTGTCCCTGCACACACACTATAGAAATTTTTCATTATCTCTATCTCATTATTTCTCCCCCTATCCCTTCTGCCAAAATGCATCACCTCACACTTCTTTGTTTTGAATTCTATCTGCTACTTCTCTGCCCATTCTACAAGCCTATTTATGTCCTGTTGCAGTTGATTTGTATCACCCTCATTGTTTGCCACTGTTTGGCCCAGATTTTGCAGTTGTAATGACAGTGAAACTGTCAGCATTCACCATTATTACAAGTGTGAAATTCACAGTAACTTCTGGCACCCACATATGTGCCATTATAGGCAGAAATCCAGAAGTTGCTATCACTGATTCCCTGCTCCTCCACAGGGTGCACTGTTGATGCCCTTGCAGATGGAAATCTTCTGAAATCACCTGATTTGCCATGAATTTCCACTATTATGCTAGTCTTCCTTGGCCTTCTTATCTCAAGAGACAATGGGCAAGCGCCTGGAGGTGGTCAGTGGTGTGTGGAGCAGCGCCTGGAGTGGTTATAAAGGCCAATTCTAGAGTGACAGTCTCACTATTAGTCTCACTGTAAAAACCCTTCAAGAGTTACATCTCATTAAATTAGGTGTAACTGGGTTATTACCAAGTTCATAATTACTGATGAACAACCTCTCTGGCTCTGAAAAACTAATTTATATTTGTGGAATGGCAAATTTCTCCATGATGGTAAAAAAAAGATTTTTAAAACTATAAAAATTACTTTTAAAACGTTTTTTATGGTATTTCAGCTTCTATCTTAATGCCATGTTTATGTCCCAATTATCTATTTTACTCTCTGTGAAAGGATTAGAAAGTGAAGAATAATCAATGCATTTTACTTTTTGGTTTGCTGTCTGAAAGAATACTTCAATAGGATTGGCTGCTTAACCTGATGCCATTACTGTCACTGGACACCAGAGATCTCCTTGAGCTGACACAGGATTCCAACTAACATTGGAAAAAGGGACAAAAACAAGAAATGCTGGAATCACTCCGCAGGTCTGGCAGCATCTGTGGAAAGAGAAGCAGAGTTAACGTTTCGGGTCAGTGACCCTTCTTCGGAACTGACAAATATTAGAACCTGGTCCAATCTGCACCTTCTCCTTTGTTATCTCTTGCCCCACCCCCACCTCACTTGCTTATAATCTGTGACTTTTCTAATATTTGTCAGTTCCGAAGAAGGGTCACTGACCCGAAACGTTAACTCTGCTTCTCTTTCCACAGATGCTGCCAGACCTGCTGAGTGATTCCAGCATTTCTTGTTTTTGTTTCAGATTTCCAGCATCCGCAGTATTTTGCTTTTATTATATTGGAAAAAGGGATCTTTTTCAGCAGCTACCATTGAGGTCAGCGGCGAGACCCGTCACTTTGCCTTTGACTGCGTTATCTCAGGCCATTGTACACTGAGCACTGCTTGGAAAGTAGAACTCATCCAATGGGCCGAAGGGCCTGCTTCTGTGCTGTATAACTCTATGACTCTATTCACAAACTGATTTTTAGAATAATATTTGCTTTCGCAATTTTTAAACAGCAACCTAAGCTACTGAAAATACACAAAATCATCAGCACTTCTTTGATACCTTTAGCTGTTCAGCTTTTATTCTCCATCCCTTACAGCTACTGAAACCAGACTGCAGTGGGAGTTTATTTTTTCTCAGCATCTACGAAAGGTCCATAGATACTCTACACTGAGAACTAAACTGAGTGATTAATGATCATCTGAAAGAACAAACTTCTAGCGCAGCAGTGCACATGGATATCAAATTTGACGACATCAGTTGTCTAATTATTTTGGCCAGGCCGTATATCAGTGCTTCATCTCCACTGTAATGTTGGTGAATAACATTACCCAAAAAAAACATAAACTTTGAAAAATAAATGACTTCTCCGCTTGCAGCTTCTATGCAGTCTCCAAGGACCTACTCCTGCTCCTAATTCGTATGCTCATATGTAATACCGCTTGAAACAATAATCCTCAGAAGTGGAGGGTCCTGAATATAACAGTTTTTAAAACATAAAATAAATAAATGGTATTTAAGTTGCCAAGTGCTCGGAGATCATTAGAACTTTTGCGTACTGTACCATATTGTGTTTTGTTCTACTTAACAGGAGGATGATGAAAATGGAATTGTCACTCATTAGAAAAACCTATATATTTTCATATTTATTTAAGAGGTGTAGGTGGTCACATTAAGTTTGCTTCTCACATGCTGGAGAGGATACACACAGCTGTCTGGGATACAAAACCTCACTCTGAGAGCATTATTCCTGTGCATTCCTGAATGTTCTGATTGCAAAGCTAGTTGGTATTGCATCACACAGATTACTTGCTTTGTCCTGAAATGAATCCATTTAGGTAACACACATTTTAATGGGTTTGTGCCTCGCAGCTGGGTGGACTTCAGAAAATCCCCAATTTTTATTTGATAAACTTGGTTCAACTACCCAAGGCAACATTACTTTCCTAATTTGGAGCTTGTAAGAATACGAGGGGTAATTTCTGAGCTACGTGCTCCCAATTCTTCAGCTCTTCTGGTTGCATTGGGAGATGAATGTCTAAAAAAGCTATATTAGTCAAATATTAGTCCCATTCTGGAATCTGGTCCAGGTTACAGAGTGTAAGCTAAGTGATGTGTCTTTCAAAAAAATCACAACCTGATGGAGTGCATATTTCTCTGCTATCCTCAGGCTAAGAGAACAAAATAATGGTCATGTTACAAAGTTATTACAGTAACATGGATTTCTGTGCAATCCCTGGGCTGGATACTGGTTGATTAAAATCAGGCCTGTTGGAAGTGAAGGCTGACTTACAGAAGCGGCTGTTGATGCTGAGCATGAGGGAACCAGCTGAGTAAATTGTAACAACATAGAGTGTTAGAATCCACTTTGGCGAAGATGTACAAGCCAACTGCTAAAATACGGCCTAACTGCTAATTTGATTTACAGGTCTAAAGCTGGGTCCTTATTTCTTGCCCCCTCCCCCCACTCCCCCAATCAAATGCAGTGCCCATTCCTGTTGCAGAACCGGTGAAAATAGATTCTACAATTTAATGTGACTGCTGATTGTGAGCCAACTGCAGCAATACTGGAAAGCTCTTCCAGATGCAATTGCTTAAAAATTCTACTCATGACTACTTTTCTGGCTGTGGGCTTTACTGATGTTGGGCGGTTGGGGGGTCAGTAGGGGAGAGCAGCGCTGTAGTTTAACTGGGCTAGGAATGGAGCTACCCTGCATGGTAGCTGTTTCTATCAGTTCTTCACAAACCCGGTTAGTGTCGAGATTCCCGGTCTGATACAGGGCATGTGCTGCTCGGGGGACATCTCCAAAGATGAGAGAAAGGAAAAAAAGGAACTGTGTGACATCTGAAATAGAAACAGAAAATTGCTGCAAATACACAGCAGGTCCGTCAGCAGTTGGAGAGAGAAAAGACAGGCTACAACACTTGAGGCAGGTACCCTTTGTCAGGGTTACATTGCAAATGAAGAATCTCCATCAGGAACATTTGAAAAGTGAAGAGACAGCTTAACGTTTCGGGTGGACACCTTCAGCGGAAACATAACCCTGACATGGGAACCTCCAACCTCCCCCTATCTGTTCACTTTCCAGATGCTGCCAGACAGACTGTGCATTTTCAGCTTCTTATGGATTTTCCATAAGGGTTTTCAGAATCATAGAAATTACAAGATGAGTATTGCTAGACAAAATGTCACTTGCTTTGTGGGATCTTGTATTTCTATTTCATGCAGCAGAAAGGGCTCAAACATCAGTATCTCACACTCAGGACAGCCAGTTCCTAGCAAGACAAGGCTGACTTCCGGTTATTTTTAAATGTGCACATTGATAATCTGTTTTAAAATATTTCAGCAGTTTACTCTGGAAAAAATATGTCTAACAGTGAAGGCTTGTCCCTTTAGGCCGACATGAAGTATGTGTATTTGCTGAATAAAGATACTGTTGCTGAAGGCTTAAGGATATTAATAACCGTGGCCAAACATTAGAACATCATTTAGCTGAAACCATCTGAAGTAATGGCTGTTACTCAGCTGCAGTAATGACATTGTATTTGAACAGCCAAAGTTGGCCGTTAGGCATGACTGACTGGATAAATAATGATGTCACTGTTCAAATAAAAGTTATAACAACACTCAGTTGCTCCTTCAGTTTGTCACTAAGGGCTGTTAAAATTCTTCTTCAATCTCAAAAAGGCATCATTACAACCTTCCATCCATCAGCTCGGAGAGATACTTATGAGTAATGAACAACTTGGGAAAACTATTGCTGCAGTTTTGGAATGGGAGTCACATTGAGAAAGCCCATCGTGCTGATGACAGAAGAGCAGACAATTGCAGCTGTTACTGACCAAACACTAAAGCATGGATGTATGCAAACCTACCTCCCAGAGACCATATTACATCAGTTTTGTTTTATATTGACTGCTAACTGAACACGCAACTTCAATTCAATTTTTTGTTGAAAAAATTTGGCCGCCATTCAATACCCTGGTTATAGTGAACGGTCCAATTAGAAGAGATAGAATAGTCGAGAGAAACCCATACGTGTTTCACATTCCATGAATTGTGCTGTGGCTCAAGCTCCAAAGAGCTATGCTGATTCCACCTTCTGTGGTGAAATGAGCAGGCAATGCAGTTGCATGTTTCCTGCTCATTCTGCCACATAAACCGTATCTGTATTGCATTGGCATCGGCTGTACAAATGACCAGTTCCAAGCACACCAGTCTCACATCCTTCCTGATATATTTTCTGCAACTGTTATCTACAATTCTTTTAAATGACGGGGACTGACATCACAACACTACGGGCTGAATTTTACCAGCTTGCTGCCGAGATCGGCGGCGAGCTTCAAAGATGGCTGCCCGCACGCGCGAGCTTTACTCCACGGAGTCACTGATATTCTAGGCGGCAGCTCATTTACATGGCTGGGGCAGACAGTCAATACACTCTTCACCTCCCAACCCCCCCACCCCCCCACCACCCCCAACCTTGACGGCGTGGGGGGACGGGAGATCCGTTCCTGGCAACGATGTCCGGCACCACTGTGCAGGCGCCAGCACCATTTTTAAAGAGCTTAGAGACCGACATGACAATTTAAATTTTTAAAGACAGTGAATTTAAAAGTATTAAAAATAATTAAATAAATCTTTCCAGCCCCTTTCCCAACAATTCCCCCCACCGATAGCCTCACATTTCATTCCTTGCCCTCTCTCCCCCCCCACCCCTGCCAAAATCAGTAAATGTTCTCGTTCTACCGTGTCTCACTTAGAGTGCTTTTCAGTCCAATTTTCGGAAAGATAAGAGAACACACTTGGCAAAACATGTGCGTTTAGAGTAGCCAGTACAAGCAACAAGGGTTCAATGATGTAAGCTACAAGGCCCGCTATTGTTTGACTAGTGTTTGGGCAATTGCAACAAGGCTCCTTAGACAGCACCTTCCAAACCTGCGACCTCTCCCACTAGAAGGACAAGGACAGCAAATACATGGGAACATCACCACCTGCAAGTTCCCCTCCAAGTCACACACCATCCTGACTTGGAACTATATCGCCGTTCCTTCACTGTCGCTGTTTAGCGACATTCAGTTTAAAGCATAATAATTTAACCTGGGTCCCTTCACATAGCTTTTTAGAAAAAAACAAAAGATTCATGTAGATGTTGCTGTGACACCAGTTTCAGACTTTGTTACCTGACCTTCCCCTCCACCGCCCAAAGTTCATAAACTTTTAAACTTACCCCTTCCCGTCACCCCCTCGACCAATCAGATTAGTTTGACCCCACTCCCCCCTCCCACACTAAAATACGTACCGCCTCTCCCCCTCCCCACCAGTGTCCCGCATCGGATCTCCGGACAGAGATCCAATGGTGCAGAAGTCCCAGCCACCAACTGTAATGTTGGAGCGGGACGGTCAGCGGGACAAGGGAAGTAATTATGCATTCATTTAAACTTATTAACATATTTAAATGGTGTGCCACCGCCAGGCAGCAGGGTGCTGCCATGTGACCTCGCCACCGCTGCCAATAATATGGGGCCAGGCTTTCCCGGTGTCAAGACCATGGTGGGCCTATCCTGGAGGCATTATCCGGGCCCCCCAGCATGACCCCCAAAGGCGGGGGTCCGGTAAAATCCAGCCCTATGCTTTTTTTTTTTAAAAAGCACAGTGGGACCTTCTGGACTGTATGACAGTCCGACACCAGACTGTACCAGTGTGACGTCTTCATCCATTTCTGTTTTGTTTAAGCTAAATCGAATTTTGCATTTCTGCTCACTACCTAGCTTAGAATTCAATTTCTGGCTCTCCCAATTGCTGTTTGGTGCTCATGTGGTGTGTGTCAGAGAGTCATGCAAACCACAAAGCCCCACACTGATGCCCAGCCTTGTGTTCAGTTAGCTGGTCTTAACTGAGGTGGGACTGGCCTTGATATCGCTGGAGTAAGGAGAGGGGAAGAAGAAATCAGTCAGGCTCCCAGTTGGAGAGTGTGCATGTACAGGTGTGAGATGAGAACTGGATGGGTCAGCCTTCAAACAGACTCACGTCAAGGTTCACACGAGAAGTGGCCTCTTCAGTAAGGAGGGCTGCCAGCGTTTGTGATATGGGACTCCAATTTGAGTCAATGTTCTTGTGGGAGAAGACAGTAATTATGGTGTGAAAACTGCTATATAGTAAATTCAATGGCGAATCCAAATGCAAATTTTTCACAAAAGAAAACAGTGGGCTCTAAAACTGGTGTTACAGCAACATCTACATGAATCTTTTGTTTTTTTAAAAAGCTATGTGAAGGGACCCAGGTTAAATTATTATGCTTTAAACTGAATGTCACCTAGTACAAACTTTGCAGGAGGTATTTTCTCGGGATCAGTGCCAATGGTCAAAGTGGACCTCACACCAGCTATAATCCATGTTGCTCTGCTATTGCCCAATAGCTAGTCAAACAATAGCAGGCCTTGTAGCTTACATCATTGAACCCTTGTTGCTTGTACTGGCTAATCTAAACTCGCATGTTTTGCCAAGTGTGTTCTCTTATCTTTCCGAAAGGTGGACTGAAAATCACTCTAAGTGAGACATGGTAGAACTAGAACAAACTGATTTATTTAATGCAGAATCCATGAATGACTAGAATAGAGTTCCCAGAGCGAGATTCATCAATTCACGACCACTTTTTGTACGTGTAAAATAGTAAAATGTACCTCTATCACTGTCATTGGGGAAAACTCACTTTGAAGCTAGCTGTCCATAAGCTTCAGAATTAACATTTCAGGTTGATGACCTTTCATTAGAATTGGAAAAAAAATTAGAGACGTAACAGATTTTAAGAAAGTTCAGGGTGGGAAAATTGAGTTGATGTAACAGTTCTGCATTGATCTTATTGAATGGTGAAGTAGGCTTCAGGAGCTGTATGGCTTTCTCCTGCTCCTACTTATGTTCTGATGTTTAGTATTCTTATGCCCTTTATGCACTTTGCAGCTTTCCAGACTTAACACTGAGTTGCTGAGTATTTCCAGTACTTTCTGTTTTTATTTGAGACTTTCAGTATCTGTAGTATTTTACATTTGTGTTCATAAACTTACTGGAAACGCATCCCATTAAGAAGTTAACTCTTTCACGGAAGAACAGAAGAGGAGAATATTGTTGAGAAAAGAAAATTCTGAATTAAACGTTAATCTAATGGAAAATAAAAATCTAGTCCGGAATTCTACTTTAGGGGGAGGGGAGTTTGCCACGGACGTAAAAATACCTCCTACAAGACCTGCAAAGTTTGTACTAGGTGACATTCAGTTTAAAGCATAATAATTTAACCTGGGTCCCTTCACATAGCTTTTTAAAAAAACAAAATATTCATGTAGATGTTGCTGTAACACCAGTTTCAGACTTTGTTACCAGACCTTCCCCTCCACCGCCCAAAGTTCAAAAACTTTTAACTTTACCCCGGGCTTTAATTGTCCTGAGGCCGGACTTCCACCCACTTGAGGAAGGAAGCCCCACCTCATTGAGCTGCCAGCCAATCATCGGGCTGGCAGCTCTTAGTCTCAACAGTGCCACTGGGAGCGGTGGCCACTGCTGAGACTGCAGCCCAGCCGACCAAGGAGGATGTCATGGAGCCAGGATCCAACGTAGGTTTTGGATGCCTCACCAGGGTGATCGGTCGTACCCTGGTGAGGCAAGGGTGTTCGTTTGGGACAAGGTGGGGCGTTTTGGGTCCTGGGGGTGGGTTGGGAGGTGGGGCGGCCCTCAATCAGGCACCCTGTGCCCAATTGTCAGGGCAACCCTCCCACCGTTGCCCCTCCCGGGGCACAGAAAGGCCGGCAGCTCTCACTGGGCAGCCTTTCATGTCCCCAGCACACCCGCTTGCCATGGGTAAAATACCTGTGGAGGCAGGCGAAGGCCCTTAAGTGGCTGCTTAAGGGCCTTGATTGGCCTGAAGCGGGCAGACCTTTGCTCGCCACTTCCCCCCTTCTCCCCACCCCCACCTCCATAAAGTTAGTCGGAGGCGGGAATGGGTCGGGAAGGCCTCCTGGAGCCTCCCGCTCAATTTTACGCCACCCCCACAACATCCGGCTCGCTGGGGTGGCGTAAAATTCCCGCCCTGGACAGAAGAAAAAGAACAATTTAAAAATGAGATACCGATGCTCAGTTATATAACAGCCAAGTGTCCCACACTGCCAGAAAAAAATAACCTAGATCTTCAATTAGCCAAATAAATAATGTTAGCATTTTTAAGCATTTTAAAATGGTGCTTTTGAGCCATTTGACTCAGATTCAGGTTTGCTTAAATATAGAGAATTTGACTAAAACTGAATACATACCACAATTGAACGACACTTGTAAATCTGAAATGATCCTCAAAATGTTGTTCATCTGATTGGACCTCTGCTCATTCTCCATGATGCTGTCTGATGCCGGATAGGCAGAGTCAATATAGATCAAGTCCAACAAGTAAATTCCTAAAATTGAAACATAATTTTATAGGTTAGGTTATGAATCCATAACTTGGATTTTTTTAAAGAATCTCAGAGGATCTTTTTGATGACACCTATATAAAAAAAAATGATTTTCTCCAAATTTCACATTAGTAAGTACAACTATGGAACCATACGGAGAATTTCTACTGTTAACATTTTCCAAATGGGCCAGAGGTGATCTGTACTCTATTTGCTTTTTTGCCTTGGTAGAAATTTCTATCCGTTTACTTGCTTTGAGTATTATATTTTGTCAATTGGTTAAATGTCACTGTAATAAATGCAAGACAACTAACAAAGGCAACGTTTCTGAATTGAGCAACGAAGATGACATATTCTGTTATTTTGCGACTCCAGCAGTATTAGAGACAACAGGGCTGACCTTTCCTTGTTTGCACCCCCCACCTCCACACTGACGCTGTACATAAGCAATGCACCTAAAGTACACCTGGGCCTCCCCAGGCTCAGTGCCAAGAGAAGGGGGCAGAAGGATATAATCTACCTGCAGGCTTCTGAAGTCTCAGTCTGTATTCCTGGCCATCAGCTGCTCTCCAGAAACCACAAAGGATCACCCTGGGACTCCACCTCAGACAGGAGGGCCTGAGTGTGCCAATAGCAAGTGGATGAGGAGTCCTGGAACAAGCCCAACACCAGAATTTGAGGCATTTGGGTACCCAACAGTGTGCATCCAGGAGGGAGACTGAGAATGCCCCTTCCCACTAATGTTAGGTTTGCACCTATTTCAGGCACAGGCCCAGTTCCACCACCCCAGAAACCCTGAGGCAATACAAAGAGGGTAGGGAATCAGCATCATGGGTCGCCTTCTCCTTTTTCCTGACCGCTGCATCAGATATTCCCAGGAGGAAAAATAAAAATCAGAATAACTGGCCTATATATCATCAGTGACAGATAATGGAATGGTTCTTGTGTTGCCACAGCATTCCGTCAGAAGTTGACCAGGAGGCACGAAATGATGCAATGCAAGAAGAGACTGGCCTTTCACCTCTCAGACCTGACTGCAAATCCAGTCTTGACTGATGGATGGAAAGTCTCCTCGGTCTGTAGGGATTCTATGTAAATTGACTTTGGTCAGTCTTAACCAAGTTCTCAGCAGGCATGGGACCACAGCACAGAACTGCACTTAATTTGACGTCAATTGACAATCTCTCAGATATGCATCAGAATGTTAGGCATGAAAAATAGAACAAATACCACACTGGTACAAGTAGGGGTGGCCTTCTGAGGCTGCTACTGAGATGTACTTTTGGTGCAAAGTACAGGGAGCTTTAGTCTTCATCTGGCGGCACTATACCTGACCTAGAACTGCTTGATGTTAATAGTGGAGGCAAGTATTCCATTCCTCGGCACAGGATGAGTAGAAAAATGTTGTGCAATTTAATATTTAGTGGAAAAATTGGGGCTACAAGACAGTGGAAAATGAAGAAATTTGTTCAATAATTGACAAAGACCTGAGAACTGTGGAGCAAAGAAGTCATGAATGAATTACAAAGAACTTCCTTAGTTGTGGAATATAATATTGGTGATAATGTAGACAAATGTTTATATTTATTTTAATCACAATGCTTCAACACTCCTAATTCCTACCATATTCCAGAAATGATCTGTCAATTATCATGAAAGTTCTCTAATTGGGGTTAGGTTTTTCCTTCATGGGATCTATCTAGCCCCAAACACTACTATTTGTTGTTGAGAGAAAAGGGATCAATTAGAATATATACCTATGATGATAAGTATATAAAAAACAACAAATTGCTGTTTTCAAATTTTTCTTCTGTTGTTGGCTACTGGATGAATAAACTGTTACAAAGCCCATATACTGCAGTTTTCATCAAAAGGGTATATCACTTTTTTTTCCCTCTTGCAAAGCACTCTCACCAGAAAAGCACTGTGAATTTCTTGTGGTTGGTAGCTTTGTGGTGGAAAATTTTCCACAGAATTGCAAGGCAGAGCAAAACCTAAACTTTTGTCAATTAGGTGAAACCTATACGGCTGATTTGCAGAGAATATGCAAGACACAGTGAAGCCATTTCATTCAGAATGCAAGAAATGGCACAGCTTCTGCCATAAAAAATACATTACAAATAAAACTAAAGTTGGAATCTGAAAGAGGAAAGATAGGTTTTTTTTTTGAAGAGAGCCCCAGTCTAAGTCCTGACGAAGGGTCTCAAGCTTGACCTGCCTTTTTCTGTCAGATGTTGACTGGTCTGCTATGTATTTGCAGCGTTGTCTGTTTTGTTTTCGCTCTACGATATCGAAATCTGGACTTCAATAACATATGGATCAGAACACTTAGCAGAAGGTTTGTGAATCAATTTAAAAATAGGAGTGAGCTCCCTTGATCTCACCTAAAGTCCTCTTACAGAAATATGTATCTAACAGCCTGGTCTAGAAGTGCAGGCATGTGTACACTAGCAAATGCTGAAGCAGAACACATCCTCAGGAGCTGATGCAAATTTCCCAAGGAAGTTTTAAATAAAACTTCAATTGATGAGACCTCAGCCTTAAATTATTTGCGGTTTATCTTGCTGTAGCTGATCTTGTGAAAACAGATGCATACACGCTAACCTTCTCAAACTTGTTTCCTACAAAGTACTGCAACTTGAAACTCTTAATTCATTCCGTTGACATCATGCATAGCAACCACACCTCAGGACATCTTCTCTTGCTATATCGGATCTCATTTAATTTGCCACTGCGGAGTGCCCCAAACTAATTGTGGTAAACTCTTTTATGAGTAGCCTAAATCATCTTCTATTCATTCCTATGGGTATAAATCACTGACAACTGCGAACAGATGAAGTACTTCCCAAAGCACTTACACCATATGTCTGAAGCATGCCTATCTCACAAGTGAGATACAGCATTATTCTTTGCTTGTGCATGTTAAGAGCTAGTGGAGGTCTGTACAATTTGAAAAACGACAAAGTCTAACTGCTACAAACGTGAAGAGAACTGACTTCCTGAAAGCAACTGAAGAATAAGTTGTGTTGGAAGGTCGAGCAGTTGGTTATGTCCTATCGCCTTTAAAGCTCTTGCTCTGTTCAGCTTGTATTTATTTTTTTTGCACTCATTGGCCAAGTAAAGAAATGGCTTCTCCTTTTCCTCATACAGGTTTCCGATCTTTGCCTGTTGGATCTCCCATTTCCTATCAGATTTGCAGTACATGTATCACACATAAGATATGGCATTAGCATGAAATTCTGCTTCTGATTCATGGCTTGAATTTCTTCATAATGCCTTACTTCCAGTATCCCTCTACTCAGCACTTTCACAGGTGTTTAATGAACAGTTAACAATAAAGCAACTGAAGTTGGGTACATTGGATGTTGCCAATATTTCCTTCCTATCCCCTGAAAGTAGAATGTCTCACCAACACAACCAGTAATATAATTTGCCAATAAATTTAAAACAATTTGGCTGTTTGGACAGAATCTACTAAACTGTCCAACCGTTTGAGCCAACAATGCAATAATGCGATCGTTAAAAGGTGCAGCTGCCTTTCTGACAACTAACAAAACTCTTTTACAATTTGAGAGTGCGGATGTCAAGCAAACCTGAAACTTCAACCCATCACATTCTACTGAAGACTTATCCAGTCTTCTGGCAGAGATTTCTTTATGTTCTTCCACCAATTGTTTTGCCTTCTGAGTTTGACCACTGCACCTTTTTTCACCAATTTTCTCCCTTCATCTCTTTTCCTGAATGTATTTGCTCTTTACTAGAGTTTAGCTCCACAATCACCAGTTGCTCTCTGGCACCACATGCGGCCATTATTACGCACAAATCTATGCGCCACGAGGACATCACAGCAGATGCTGATCCTATCCCCACTCAATTTCCTGCAATACCAGCAGGGGTTGCTGAATAATTATCAAGAACTTGGTTAACTTTCCTCTCCTCATCAACAACAGCCACCGCATTGTAAATGAAGTGCAACAACGCTGTATATGTATGTCTTTTTTTCCCCCTAATCTAGAGTTGTTCAGGCCCAGCTGAAATCAAAAAACTCAGCAAATATCATAGGATGGAACCTGGAATCTTTCTGACCTGAACTTGCTGTATAGCTATGTACCTGCTGGTTTAACCAGCTGAGCCACAGGACAATGAATACTGTACTCCTGATTAAGAGTTCTGACCAAGCATTCTACTAGCTTTAACATAGTGTCAGATGGCACAGTCCTTTTATCACTTCCCCTTACTGTTGATTGCTAAGTTAAGCATATAACCAACAAGAATTTGGCAACCAGACTCTAGTGAATGTGTCCTTCTGGATTTGAAAAGGTGTGTGTTTTATGAGTGGAACATTCAGAGTATAGTATTGGCCATCACTCTCTAATATGATTGCACAGGGCTGGCAATGGATAAAAGGGAAAAAAGTCCTCAGGGTCTTCTCCAGCTCAGAGTTGGACCACTTATCCTTGCTCAGCTAGATGAGAGTGTAGACATTATTAGTGCCCTGGTTGCCCTTGGCTTGAAGAATGGTGACTTGAATGTGGCCAATGAAACTATACCAATACTTCGCCAAGATTGAAAACAATACCTCAGAAATGGTTCCAAATATTATTTAAATTGCGTTCCATATGCTAATTTATTTTGGCATTTTCTTTTAGGTTGTTCGAGCACAGCAACTGTAATAATGCTAAATTGTTGCTGTTTTCCCCCAACTAAAAACATTTTCATTCACTGTTTAAAGTATTATTTAGCGATAGCGACCAAAATGTTGTCTGAGTAAAAGAGATTCGATTATTACACAGATTTTACCAAATCGAAGAGCTGCTATTCAACCATAATCTGTGAAGGAAATTGCTTTCAAAGTTGCCAGAACATTTCAACAGACTAAATTACGTCCCATAAAAACACAGAAGTAAACTATTACGTGATAGCAAAGGTGCCAAAAATCATCACAATTAACAGTAAAGATGGAAGAATAATTTCAATACAGGCACTGGATCTACAAATGTAATTTATAACATGCTGCAGTTGTTCAGGTTTATCAAAAGAATCAATAATATTCAACCCAAATGCTCAAATCGAGCTTTATCTAGGAGATCGTTAAAAGGGACCTGTTCTCACTAAAATGTGTTCACAAACCTTTCATTATTTAGGAAAGAGCTGTCTTTCATGTTTATCCAGATTATGTTAGATGCGAGTCATACAATGTGTTTCAATGTTTGTAAACAAAAAGAGAGTTTGGCATATTTAATTATGCACTCTGGATTTAGAGAAGGCAGGCTAAACAAAATTCTGCTTAATTTGTTCTGAATTAGCAAAATGTGCTACTTCTAAAAATTAAATGGTATTTTATGAAGATGGCCTTGCTTTAGTATCCCACTGTGCTTTATTTTACCTAACCTACCCTCTCAACATTCAGATAAAGGTTTGTACTACTTTACCATTTTTATTTTAATAACCTTTGGTGATTTTCTTTTTGTGCTTGCTTCTTTAGGAAATGCCAGCAGTGGGAAATAGAGAGCCCAAAATAGAAAAGTGCCCTAATGTCAGGATTAAATGCAGAACAATGTTCACTACCAGAAATGAGAGTCTGCACATGAAGCTGTTTCACAATTGCTGTATAATAATGGTAAATTTAGGCCGTTCAGAACAAACTAAACTCAGCTTTTGCTTGGATTTTGCCCATTCTCTCCAAGCAAAGCTTGCTAGTGAATATGTGCCAGTGAATTGAAACCGTTTCTTCTGGTGCAATTGCCACTTGTCCCTGTGCACTTTTTCCAAGTTGGATTTCTGAGAAGAGGAATTGCATAGAAGATCCCACTACAACTGCTTGTAGGGCCACCAGCTCACAAGAGCGGACAGCAGCTATGACAATAGTCACGATGTTTTGATGGACTGCTTCAGGCAGACAGTAAGTATTCTGTAAGACCAAATAGAGATAAAGCCATATTGCAATTTAAGGACCTGATCAGAATTCAATCGTCTGTTTAAATGAGGGAACTATCGTGCAATGGCAATCCTTTGCTATGGGTGATAAATAAGCATGTTTTGTTTGTTAAAAATAAAACTGCAATTGAGTAGTCAGTGGTGTATAGGTTAAAGCCCTGATTAAAATATTTGGTGGTCTAATCATATACTGCACCTTGTTTACTTAGATGGGTAATTATTGGTGCTATTTTTAGATATTAGAGAACAACGAATGGACATTTCTTTTCCATCCAATTCACCAGTAGATACCAATGTCCCAACAAAACTAATTTTTTTAAAAACTGTAAACTGACGATAAGACTAAATCAATGTAGCTTCATATGACCTGAAGCCAATAAAACCTACAAACCCATGAATGGGTAGACAACTCACTGATGGATCTAGTCCAAGAGCTCTTACTTGACTGTTTCACATCCAAATGTTATATAACAAAACATACTGAAACACACTTTCCAGGAACTCTTTATGGATATGCAAAGCACCCATGGGTTGAGTTACTAACTGAATGGATACACTTTAAACATCACAAGGAAACGGCTACACAACTATCGCTTTGCAAGTGCAGCTAAGATGGATAAGGAGCGCTATAGGACACATAACTAAAGACAATATTCTGTATAGATTCAGGTTAAATACTTCAGAAAGTGGAAACAAATCAATAACATGGAAGAATAGGACTTCTCCAACCAATTAACTCTCCGTTCAGCAGTGGGTTTAACAAGATAATTGACTTGAAAGATGGGGGGAAAAAGAACGTCTTTTAGCAAATTACCTATTCAAGCGAGGAGCCAAATGATATTTGCTCTGTTAGTGAGCCAATTAAAACACGGCAGTGAAGTCGGAAAAATGGTAATAGTTGGCAGCATTCTGGAGAATTACATTCAGCCAGTTAATCCTCTTGCCAATTAAACATATTGTTCATGTTGACTGGAACTTTACAACACAAGATAAATAAGCCTGGTGCTTACTGAATAGCTAATTGCATTGGAATGCTACTCCCTCTGGCTTGTCCCTCTTTGTTTATTACTTTAACATTACATCAAAAAGCAGGACAAGTCCAACCTGGCCAATTACCACCCCATCAGTCTACTCTCAATCATAAGCAAAGTGATGGAAAGTGTCATCAACAGTGCCATCAAGCAGCACTTGCTTAGCAATAACCTGCTCAGTGATACCCAGTTTGGGTTCTGACAGGGCCACTCAGCACCTAACCTCATTACAGCCTTGGTTCAAACATGGTCAAAAGAGCTGAACTCAAGAGGTGAGGTGAGAGTGACTGCCCTTGACATTAAGGCAGCATTTGACCGAGTATGGCATCAAGGAGCCCGAGCAAAACTGAGGTCAATGGGAATCAGGGGGAAAATTCTCTGCTGGTTAGAGTCATATCTAGCACAAAGGAAGATGGCTGTGGTTGTTGGAGGTCAATCATCTCAGCTCCAGTACATCACTGCAGGAGTTCCTCAGGGTAGTGTTCTAGGCCCAACCATCTTCAGCTGCTTCATCAATGACCTTCCTTCAATCATAAGGTCAGAAGTGGGGATGTTCGCTGATGATTGCACAATGTTCAGCACCATTCGTGACTCCTCAAATACTGAAGCAGTCAGTGTAGAAATGCAGCAAGACCTGGACAATATCCAGGCTTGGGCTGATAAGTGGCAAGTAACATTCGCGCCACACAAGTGCCAGGCAATGACCAGCTCCAACAAGAGAGAATCTAACCATTTTCCCTTGACATTCAATGGCATTACCATCGCTGAATCCTCCACTATCAACATCCTAGGGGTTACCATTGACCAGAAACTGAACTGGAGTATCCATATAAATACTGTCGCTACAAGAGCAGGTCAGAGGCTAGGAATCCTGCGGCGAGTAACTCACCTCCTCACTCCCCAAAGCCTGTCCACCATCTACAAGGCACAAGTCAGGAGTGTGATGGAATACTCTCCACTTGCCTGGATGGGTGCAGCCCCAACAACACTCAAGAAGCTCGACACCATTCAGGACAAAGCAGCCCGCTTTATTGGCACACCATCCACAAACATTCACTCCCTCCACCACCGACGCACAGCGGCAGCAGTGTGTACCATCTACAAGATGCACTGCAGCAACGCACCAAGACTCCTGAGACAGCATCTTTCAAACCCGCGACCTCTACCATCTCAAAGGACAAGAGCAGCGGATGCATGGGAACATCACCACCTGCAAGTTCCCGTTCAGGTCACACACCATCCTGACTTGGAACTATATCGCCATTCCTTCACTGTTGCTGGGTCAAATTCCTGGAACTCCCTTCCTAACAGCACTGTGGGTATACCTACCTCACATGGACTGCAGCGGTTCAAGAAGGGATGGGCAATAAATGCTGGCGTAGCCAGTGATGCCCACTTCCCATGAATGAATTTTTAAAAAATCAATAAGCAAGAACACAACTGTTACACAAGAACTGTGACCAGAAACAATTAATCAGCCAGCACTGTGACTCAAGTTGTCCATCGCACACTGTAAACGGCAGCTGGGTATCTGCAAATAGTGATCTGCATTGGACGATTAGATTAAATGCAATGAATGGCATACTAAAAACAGAAGTCAGCTGTGTTGACTGCTCATTGTAACTACCTTCTGTTAGCATATGTACAGGCCTTGCATCACTGCCTTACTGCAATGACGAGGGCAGCTAACTCAGTAGGGATTGTAGGTCAACCTTGGGACCTTCTGATCTCCATGGTTAATACCACCCCAGATGGTGCATTTACACAACAATCAGTCACAAATGCTCATTCTCTACTTTTACAATAAGACGGGCTTGGACTCATTGATCTAACCCTAATGGGTGGGAGTGGGCACAACTTTACTTGTTTTCTCTCATCAGCTCATTTTCACCAGAAGCATTTACCAGTAAACTAATACAGGCAGAAAGAAATCACTCAAATGTATGGAGCCAGACTTTTGGGCCAGCTGAAATTCAGACAACATAAAACTGAAGCCAAAAATAATGCTGCTACATGAGGAGGGGCAGTCTTCTAATGGCTGCTCACAGTAAAATAGAATCTCTGAATGATACAGCAGAGAAAGAGGCCATTCGGCCCAGCGTGCCTGTGCCAGCTCTTTGTTAGAGCTATAAAACTGGATGGTAGTGGACATCCAACCAGCCTGACTACCTCCCGCTCAATAAGTCCTCCGCCTGAATAAACTGAACCTGTTCGTAAAGCACGCACCAGCACTGAAGTTCCTATAACTAATAGCTTAACCTTGAGTAAATGAAAACAAATTTAAAAATAATGGGCTGGATTTTACGGTGGGCGGGAGGGTGACATCCACCAACCAAAAAGTCGGTGGCGATCCCACCTCCACCAGGCCCGGGGATCCAGACTGGATTTTATGGCCCTCAGGCCCTTAATTGGTCTTGGGCGGGACTTCTACCCGATTAAGGCAGGAAGTCCCACCTAATGGTGCTACTGGCCAATCAGCGGGCCAGCAGCTCTTAGTCACAGCAGCGCCACCAGGAGCAGTGGCCACTGCTGGGACTGCAACCCAGCTTCAGGATGAAGATAAAAGCAAAAATTAAAGCAAAATACTGCAGATGCTGGAAATCCGAAATAAAAACAAGAAATGCTGGAAATACTCAGCAGGAACCCAAGAAGGGTCACTGACCCGAAGCGTTAACTCTGCTTCTCTCTCCACAGATGCTGCCTGACCTGAACATTTCCAGCATTTCTTGTTTTTATTTCAGGATGAAGATGACGGACAGCACTGGAGAAGAGGTAAGCTTTTGTGGCCTCGCCGGTGGCAATCGGTCGGGCTCTGGCAAAGCAAGGGGGCTCGGTTATGGGGGCGGAGTGGTGTGTTGGGCTTTGGGGACAGTTGGGATTTCGGAAGTGGCCCTCCGTGGGGCATAGGGCGCCTGATCAGGAGGGCGCCCCTCCCCAGCCTGCCAAAAGGCCACCTAGTTTTGTCAGGCGGCTTTTCTGCAGCCTGGGCTGCCCGCCAGCCAACTATAAAATCCCCGTGGCGGCAGGCGAAGGCCCTTAAATGGCCATTAATTGGCCACCTAAGGGCCTTGATTGGCCTGGGGCAGGCGGGCAGTTTCTCCCCCCCCCCCTCCCCAGCCTCCCACTCCATTTTACGCCCCCCACCACTGCTGCCAGCCCGCCCTTTAGGGGGTTAAAAATTCCGGCCAACTTTTCCCCTTGAAAAAAAAATACACCATGCCAATTATGTTCAGGTCTGCATGGTGGATCTTGAAAATGTTTTGCTATGCCTATAGTCCAGTAAGCTTATTTAATGAACAGCTCATTGAACGATATAGTCCAGCAAGTACCCAGGTTGGATCCTGGTCCATGAAGGAGTTAGAGAGGCGCAATGATACAGGTGCAACAATACAATCCATCACCTCTAGGCTCAGAGGAGGAATAAGTGACTTGGATTGATACCTGTGGTCAACATAATATGACTCCAGTTCAAAGTCTGACCATGCAGACACTGGATGCGGTCAGTACTTGGCTCAAATATGACCTTTTCCACAGTTGGATTGGTTTGACTGTGATATCCCTTATGATAGTCTCTCAGCACTCAACACTCAATGTCAAAGTACACACATTAATAAAAGCAGTTTCCCTCCAGCCACGTGGTGGAGGGAAACTGGGGCCAATAAAACAAACCCCAGCAAGAAGCCAAAGTGATTGAGAGAGGCCGGCAGGGGGAGAGAAAAAGGAAATTTAATTCTCCAATAAATGTGGCCAAAATCATTCAGCAAACTGAAAAGTTCTTCAATTTATGGGCATTCTCTTTTCAAAAAAAGGCACCAGATACAAAATCCTTCTTCAAATCAAACACAAATGGTGAATTTGTAAAGTATTGGGAATTTTTACACATCTAGAGCAGGAATGCTGCTTTATATTGAGGGCTATGTGTAGTTGGAATAACCTGCTTGCTGCAAACTGGAGCCATAGTTGCTGGAATATGGATTAGATTAGGGGGAAATTGGTCAGTTGTTTTGGACTCACGATGATTTTAGCAGCAGGAATGTGAAACTGGAAATGCACAGAGATGTTTTCAAAAGCTACTGTGTCATATGAATGAGGATAAGGCTTTATTAGACTGCCAGAAAATCCAATAAATAGCTTCCCAGGAAAGGCGGGCATATAGTGCACTCCAGTACCCAAGGAAAAAAAAAAGATACCACATACATCTCTCACTCTTGCCAGATAAAACGCACCATGAATGGAAGAAAATAAATTGTCGAGAATGATGATTAAGCTAACGGTTGTATATTTATTTTTGAATGGTTTTTTTTGGAGTTATTCCATTCCGGTCAGTGATACTCATCAGGCTCAGAGACAAATGTTTTGGTACAATTTATAAAATGCTATTGTGCTCGTTCAGAATGGTCAACTTTCCAGTATGTGCTTTGAATTTGTATAAAAGTCGAACTTCTCAGCAACTTTAAGCTGAACCAGACAGTAAGACAGGAAGAAGCACAACCGTGTCTGCCATTATTTCAAGATATAAGCCTTGATTCTAATTCATTGTGGCAATAACCATGTGGGCAGGACATGCGCAAACTGCCATGATGTAACCAGTATGAGGCCCCAGTGATTTTAACTCCCAAGCTGGCTGCCCAGTCTATCATGTCAGGATAGGGGCCGTTCCTCTACTTTTACAACACAATTTCTGGTGAGCCATCCAACGTCCATTTAAAGCAGGAATGCACCTCAAAGTGAGGTTTCACTGAAACTGTGTTGGATAGAATTCAGCTATCAGAAAATGAGTTGGAGCGCTGCACCCAGGTTGTCTGACATCTCCCTCAAGATTCTGGTAGAGGAGATTAGAGCAAGGAAGGAGCTACTGTTCCCCAGCCCTCACAGCAGCATCCCCAGAGCCACTATCCAGAAGGCCTGGGGGGAATCACTGCCAAGGACCTGGCATAAGTATAGGAAGAGGATAAATGATTTATAAGAGTGGCAAGGGTGAGTACAGCTCTCTCAAAGACACTTCCCAACATTCCTTTCATCCTCTCCAGTATCAACAAATTCCTCCCCTATATTACACCCTTACAAGCATACAATCACAAAGGCATGTCTCTCTTTGCCATTCCAAAAACCTCCCTTTTCCATTGCTCTCTTTACACCCCATGCTAACAGTATTCACTTCTCACATTCCAACACTTGTACAAACAGCAATTCCCCTCAGTATTGTTTCCTCACTTCATACTTGGCTTTATTTAACACTTTCCCATTCTCCATCAGCAAGTCCTACTTATCTCCACTTACCTTATCAATATTTGGTAACTCTTGCTCACTCTTTCTGCAGGACTGGACAGCGTATAATGCCAGCAAGAGGAGCAAGGCTAGGGGAGGAATATCAGTCATTATAGCCCTCACCCCAAACAGAGCAGGATGCCCTGGACATTAGTGGTCCTGGCAAAGCCATAAGCTTAGGGGCAGGTGAGGATGGTACCTAATGTGATGAGAATGTCTGCATATTACTTGCAATCCTTCCTTCATCTTAGCAAATATTCAGCAAGCTTCACAACTGCATGCTAAAGACCGTCACCAGTTAACGTCCAGTCTCTCAGTGCAATCCTATCAAATAATGAAGGGAGTTGGAATCTGGTGCCTCTTTTGGTTAAAAAAAAGTCCTTAAATCAAATAACTTTCCAGTAGATTTAAGTTGCAATTATATATTGCCAGAAACCTAATTATTAAACCTTATTAAAGCTAAACCAAATTTAGATCTCTCTCTTTGCCATAACGAAAGGACAGTGTAGAGAGAAAAGTTTATGCGGATTGATGACCTATTCATGTCAAATTAGACTTTTATAGCAAAGGAGATAGTTAACATATTCTAATCATGGCGTCACATGCTGCAGTAATAAATAGAATACACATACTGCCAAACAGCCCTAGTTTGACCATGGTGAACAAAACTATTTGTAGAACAACACATCAGTAGGAGTCTTCAGATTCAAGGTGATTTATTTATGTGTCTCCTTATTGGCCAAAAAAATCTTGTTATAATGAATGACGGATATGAAGGAGCAAGTTAGGTTATGTTCTACTGCTTTCAAATGAGATGATAAATTGGCAATCTGTCTCCTTGTTTCGTAAACTAAACTTTTGAAACTTCTCCTAGCATCCTGGCCATCACTCATCGCTTAGCTAATATCACCATTCATCTCACTGCTGTTGATGAAACACTGCTTTGTGTAAATTGGTCACTTTGTTTGCCTGCAAATCAACAGTGACTACACCTCAAAAAAAAGATCACTGGGTGTTAAGCGCCGATGGGATGAAGATTTGAAAATTGCTATATAAATGCAAGTCCTTTCTTTCATCCTGCGGGTCAGGTTCCATCACAAACAACAAAAGCAGTCATGAAATGTTACCCAATCTGAATTCCTTTAAACAGCAGAACCTTGAAGTTACCAGTGCTGTTGTTAAATTGTAGGTTTACTCCTGGCTTGCTCAAATCATTCAACGATGGCATTATATCTTGGACTGGAGGAAAAGATCATGTGAGGGGGTGGGTGGGGGGGGGGGGGGGGGGTTCTTTTCTTGTCAGGTAACTAATGTGAGGGTCACTATGGGGCTGGCACAATTGACAGTCCTTCTTTCATTATTGGATACTGTTTGCCAGAAGTCAGTTCACTCACCGAGCAATATCCTTTTTCCATGATAACATCACAGCAGCATATTAAAGTACTTGTGCAGTATCCAGTTACAAGGCGAGAAGGGAGCTCGGTGAGAAGACGGCAGAAGTTGCAATCAGTGGTTGTCATTTAAAATAATTGAACTATCTTGGCATAAAGTTTTAAACAGAAAGCACAATGAAATGTTCTACCTCAGTCTGTATTCACTGAGCTGGATAGCAGACGATTACATGCGTTGTTAGTGTTAATTCCAATTAACTTCACACTTCCTCAACTTCTAATCAGATCTCATGCTCTCTTCTAATTCAACAATTTTCGTGCACATGCTGCACCTCTTATTACCTTCATGATTTTAAAAACTAGGACTATGTCTGTTCCTCATTCCCCTCTAGTCTCCCTTCTTCCAACGAGATAACCTCAGCTCCCTCAGTCTTCATCAATGCTCTTCAATTTAAGACTGGCTACCACTACACTGTTCCATATTGATCCATCAGATACAGAAGTTAATCTCTCCTTGATCAGCATGAATTAGGGCTGAGTGTCCCTGGGCTGAATTTTACTAGCCCTTTGGGGATGGGCTGGAAGGGTGGGAAGGCTGGTAAGATGGCACAGGAAGGCAGCAGGCGTGGGAGCCCAATGTCTTACTGCTGCCATGCCATTTTGCCAGTGACAGGAAAGCTGGCAGATAGCCTTTGCAGCGATTTAAGTGGCCAATTAAGAGCTGCTTCCCACCACCACAGGCATTTTGGCTGCATTGGGAGGGCCCACTCACATGGGGAGATCCACTGTGAAACCTGGCAGCCTCCCAGCAGACTCCGGGGGTGGGGCCCTCCTTTAGGCGCACTCCATGGCACACAGAGGGTCCCCCCAGCGGCAATGACTGCCCGCACGGCAACAGCGACTGCCTGCCTTCAGCGACCACCCCACACCTCCAACCCTGATCGCTGTGGCCTGCCATTCTGGCCCTGGCTACCTCCGACCCTACTTATCCCTCTTTTGAAGCACCCTCATCCTGCAGCCTCTGCAACTGCCACCACTTGGGGCAGGTCACCATCCTTAGCAGGATGGCAGCATCGGTGGCCACTTAATTGGCTGCTGCCAGTAAAATGCAGCCCCCGGGTCCCGCTGCCCACCAAAACAGGGTCAACACCTACTTTCAGCCCCAGCGAAGGGACTTCTGCCGCCTCAGAAAAATTCCAGCCCATGTGTGGAATACTTCCACATATAAGCATGGGTGAATATGTGACATGCTCTATTTATTGCACAGCTGATGCAGTTGTGAAGAATTGACATGTCATATAGGAAAAGCAATCATCAAAACAAATTCCGCTGTATTTTTAGTCTTATTCTGTAACGGTATCTCAAGTTAATTGGACATTCTATAATTCTATTTTGAGTCATAATAAATGGTTTGCCGTCTCTTCCAGAGCTCACGTCGACCATGAACATATGGAGACTACAACTACTGGAATGCAATCTCAAGAAATCTATGGAGGTGATAGTGATCAATGTGGTGAGGCATTCTTCTCAATCTTGGAGATGGCAGCCGAGTCTTCGCTGGATTGGAAGTGTCACTCAAGTGGGAATATTGACACTGACACAATCAACAATACTAGAGCAGCCACCAGAGGGAAGGTGATGGCTGCAACAAAGCTGAAGCAATTGGCAGTTCACCTTATTGCATGGGGAGGATATGGACACTTTAGGATCAATGCACAAATTGTAACATCAATTGTAGAGCCATTACAAGCAAAATACCTCAGACAAGAAGTCTCACATACTTTACTGGTGACTTAATTCAAGCTCAGTTACTCAATGCTTAGTTGACGCATAAGTAAGACGCGTGGCTAATTTTGATGAGATGACAGATATCTTATAGCATGTGAGCATGACCTCAACTGTACGGCAACTAAAATATTTAAAATACATGACATTTAACCAACAGAGCTGAAAAGTTTGTTCTGCTGTGAGTGATGCCCACAAGGGACTCTGGTGTTTAACTTGTAATTCTTCGTGTCAAACTTCTTAAAATATCGCATTGCTACTTTGTAAAATGTTACATTATTTTTTTCATTTCACTTCATATCAGAACACAAGCTAAAGACACCACAGCAAGAATTAGCAGGAATATTTCACAACAAGCTGCAAATTTATTAAGATATCCAGATTTGCCACATTTGAAGTTGATAGGATACAATTAAAGAAACAATTTCACAAGTGTGTCCAAATTTTCAGTATCGCTGATGGTTCTGACTTGACTAAGGTTCCCCCACAGTTACTGAAGTACAGTATTCTGAACTCCTTGATTAAATTACTGTCACACCCAAGTACCTACACATCTCTATTTAATCCAACAAGTAAAGCATTTTCAGAGATATAATGAATCTGGCTACATATAGCCGGCTGTGACAGCGAAAATAGCTGCATACATAAGGACACTTTTTTAAAAATGCAATCAACCATTCATGGAAAATGTAGCTATAATATTTTTCCACTTTCCTTTGCATGCCCTACATAATTAAATGTAGAGACATAACACCACTATTCTTTGTTGCAAGATGTACATAAAAACTAATCAAAAAAGTAATCAGGGCAGAGAGAAGTCTTCCTTTATCAGTGAGGACTATTCACAATAGTTCTTAGGAAGAAATCTGTAAGGAAACTGCATCTTCTAGTTAAGGCATCCACTACATCTCAGCTAGGCTGTGAGGTTTACCTTGGACATGCCTGTAATGAAAAAATGGTGGTGGGCACATGAAAGCATTTTTCTGCATCATTTGCATTGAGTTGAGATCGCTGAGAGTTAATGCAGCAAACAGAGGCTCATGTTATTTTTCTTGTACTTCTCCTGATTCTTTAACAGGGCACGTTATTTTTGTGCTTATATACTGTACTCATTTTTTGGGTATCTGATTCAATGCTTGTGGACAGTTACATGTCCAATCTTGTGGTGGGGGTGAGAGAAGCTACACATTCAATCAATTTTGGTTAATGTCTTCGCCACTGAGGGAGTAAGCAGAGGTCAAGTTATCAATCACCTTTCCTTACATAAAATGTCTGATGAAATCAGTTTTGGAACAATAGCTCCATGTAAGTAAACATTAGCTTTTTCTATGCATTCTTGCCCATCAGTCATAAGTTTCTCTTTAATGCAACATGATTTCCTTATTGGGCCCAACACCTGGATAAAAATGGTTACAAAAAGGTTTCATCCAATTTCAACAGTCAAATTGATCTAATTTCACATGCTTTGATGTGGTTGTTCATTCAACTTTGGCAACTTACCTCAATCCTTGCCCTTATTCATTCATGGGATGTGGGCATCGCTGGCTATGCCAGCATTTATTGCCCATCCCTAATTGCCCTCGAGAAGGTGGTGGTGAGCTGCCTTCTTGAACCACTGCAGTCCATGTGAGGATGTCGTCAGAATAAAAGTGGAAAATCATACCCTTCTCATTTGGAATAGATCACTAGTTTAATTGCTAACCAGATCAATCAGGATAAACAAAACACACAATCTGCAGATAACACAGTCGCCAATGAACTGCTTTTGGCCTCCTGCAAAATGGCCAGTCAAATTATAGAGAATTATGCTCTATAGACTCATAGAATCTTACAGCATTGAAGGTGACTATTCAGCCCCTTTGTTCCTGTGCTGGCTCTTTGAAGGAGCTATCCAGTTTCCCACAGCTCCAAATTTCACCTCATCTGGTTCTTTTGCCAATTATCTTAAATCTGTATCCTCTAGTTACCAACCCGCATGCTGGTGGAAACAGTTTCTTCTCGTTGACTATCAAAATCCTTCAAAGACTTAAACACCTCTATTAAATACCACTTCAACCTTCTCTGCTCTAAGGTTAACAATCCCAGATTCTTTAGTCTCTCCACATAACTGAAGTCCCTCATCCCTGGTACAACTCTAGTAAATCTCTTCTGTAACCTCGCCAAGGTTTAGACATCTTTCTTAAAGTGTGAATTGGACACAATGCTCCAGCTGAGGCCTAACCGACGAATTATAAAGTTTTATTATAACTAACTTGTACTTTGCCTCTATTTATAAAGACAAGAATTCCATTTTTTTTTTAAAACAGCATTTTCAACGTGTCCTGCCATCTTCACAGATTCCAGTGGATACAAGTCTACCTGTCCAATCTTTCCTCCTAAGTCAGCCTGCCCATTCCAGGTATTAGTCTAGTAAACCTTCTCTGTACTGCCTGCAATGCATTTACATCCTTCCTTAAATAAGGAGACCAGTACTGTACACAGTACTCCACTTGCAGTCTCACCAATGCCCTGTGTAGCTGAAGCATAACCTCCCTACTTTTGTATTCAATTCCCCTCATGATAAACAATAACATTCTATTCACTTTCCTAATTACTTGCTGTACCTGCATACTAACCTTTTGAGATTCATGCACTAGGCCACCCAGAACCCTCTGCATCTCAGAGCTTTGCAATCTCTCACCATTTAGATAATATGCTTCTTTTTTTATTCTGCCTGCCAAAGTGGACAATTTCCCACTTTCTCACATGATACTCCATTTGCCAGGTCTTTTCCCACTCACTTAATAGCCCCCTTATGTCCTCTTCACAAGTTACTTTCCTACCTATCTTTGTGTCATCAGCAAATTTAGCAACCATACCTTCGATCCCTTCATCTAAGTCATTTATATAAACTGTTAAAAGTTGAGGCCCCAACACAGATCCCTGTGGCACACCACTCATTACATCTCACCAACCAGTCTGTACTAGCAAGCAACCATTTCATTTATATTACCTTTCCCCGTCCTTCCTTGCAAAATGCGTTATGTAGTGCTTGTGCTTTTGATTTTGCAATTTCTCTTGACTTGTAATAACTTTTTATGCAACTCAGCATGGCAGCAGGAGAGGCCAGCCAGCTGGCACAGTACCACTACTCCTGCTGCTGTCAGATAGTTTATCCCCACTGTTTAGTAATGAAAGACATACAAGAGCATAGTGCCACAACAGATAATTGAAAAATGCGTTGCGAATTCATGCAGAAATATTTCAAACAAAAAGTCTGGGCATACTAGTTAATAGGAAGTAACTTTGAAAAGTTCATCTCCTTAGCAACCCCTGCTGAGTGCCTGATTTCATCAGAAAAAAAAAACTTGAATTTATAAAGTGCCTTTCAGGGTGTTCCAAAGCTACTATTACAACAACTAGTACAACAATAACCAGCATTTGTATGCCACCCATAATGCAGAAAAACATCTCAAGGTGTGAGCAAAAAAGACACATAAAATAGTGAAGCTACGTGGTACCTTTATATAACTTAGTGAGCATTTTAATATTATCCTCCCAACAACTGTGCATAAAGATCCACAACACGGCCAATATTGGCCTGTACAGAGATTCATAAATATTGTGTGCTCAGATGAATATTTACAGAACTGTGGTATTTTTATATATTTATTAGGTGTCAAGCAGCAAGTTTTCCTGAAAAATAACCGCCACAGAAAACACTGGAGACATTCAGCAGCTCGGGCAACATCTGTCAGACGACACACATTAACACTGCAGATACCAAGCCCAACAAGATTTCCTGGTTTATCTTAAGTCTCCAAGGAGAAAACTAGCGTGCAGCTACCTTGTATCTGTTGCCTTTGGTACTGGCTTCCATTCTTATTGTACATTGCAAATGTAGCTTTCACATTGGCTGTAAAATAAAGTCAAACCGCTCAACAAACGTCAACACTATTTTCTCGGAATGCTAGATTTTGGAATATGTACAACTAACCTGATGTTCTTTGTGTCGCCAATTCTATTGAACAACTTTCCAAACTCTCATCTTCTCTGTCTCAAGGTTTAGATACTTTCATTTCCACGAAGCATTATTTTTGAATTCTTGCCATAGATTTATTTCAAATGGTTTACGAACACAACTGCAGAGTTTTCATTACAGTTGGAGCAAATCTTAAATTCTTTCGCAGGTTCTTGGTGTACTTGCTTTGGCTTAAAACATTTTCTTTACATTCAGTTTTCTGGCCATAAAAGCTTAACAGATGATGTGAAGACAAAAAGCATGCAGGAATGGCATGGCTTTTAATGAGCATTGGAAGAAAAATCAAAGCCATGCAGCAACAGTCATTAGAGTTAAACTGGCCAATAATCTTCACAGTTTCCAGCGAACATTACTGTCTCAGTGCACAGGATACCTTGCCTCCACTCTTTCTTTTTAACTGAGAGTCTGTGAAGATGACATTCTCCACATAACTTATCAGGTTCTCTCTCGAACTCAAAAGAAGGCATTGTCCGAAGAGTTGGTTGTTCAGGGAACCCACAGAGCGAATTCACCAGAAATGGTAGGTGGTCTCAGCAATTCCAAGAAACAAAGCCATAAACAGGTGGTATCTTAAAAGGGATGGGCGGGGAGGGGGAAGGGGGGGGCGGGGGAGTGGTCTGCACACCAAAGAGGTAGGACAGAATTTGACAAGTGTACTGGCAGAATGAAGAACCACAAGGGAGCCGTCAATCTCTTATGTAAGTTTGGGTTGCTTGAAAAATTCAATGGCTGAAGAACTAACATACTATTGAAACAGCTGCCTGGTTACCGGCCACTTGTTGGTTCACGTCTTTATATGGGATAAGGAATGCTGCTACAAAAGACATATGGCAGTTAATACGGGCCAGAACAATAGTTATTGCTGAGAAACAGTTAGAAAAACAAAGTAGACATCAAAGTAGAAAGTGATTGCCTCACATACAAGTCTGGGATAATTGTCCATTATCAAACATGATGCCCCTCCCCCTGACCACCACCATTTTAGAGTCTTCTGCTGGAAGTTATGGGGATTCTACTTATAACAGCTCCTGTTGGAAGGCTTTTCGACCTTGATTTCCAACTTTTTTTATGTTACACTCATTATTGCAGGTACCGCCTTACACCCTGCAAATTCTTGGTGTTCAAAACCAGGTTAAAATGAGGGTCGAGCTTGCTGGATCCTATTAATAATATTTTGGATGGCTGCAATATAAATTATATTCCAGTTACTGATGTACTGGAATTTATTTTCTCTCCTGTGGAAGCAATCACTGCTAGATGCTTAACAAAACAAATCAAGTTTTTGTATTGCCAATTGTAATTAAATCTTATTTAGTAAAGGCAGTTCACTCGACTGTTTTTATTCATTTTTAGGGTTAGGTAGTGCAGTGTGTTCACATACTATTCTGCTTCCTTATTCAAATCCAACCCAGACTTGACACCAGAACAGCATTTGACAGAGTCTGGCATCAAGAAGCCCTAGCGAAATTGAAGTCAATGGGAATCGCGGGGAAAACTGGTTGGAGTCATACCTAGCACAAAGGAAGATGGTTATGGTTATTGGAAGCCAATCATCTGAGCCCCAGGACATCGCTGCAGGAATTCCTCAGGGTAGTGTCCTAGACCCAACCATCTTCAGCTGCTCCATCAGTGACCTTTCCTCTTACATTAGGTCAGAAGTGGGCATGTTCCCGGATGATTGCAGAGTGTTCAGTACCATTCACAACTCCTCAGATACTGAAGCTGTCCGTGCCCGCAGGCAACAAGACCTGGACAACATTCAGGCCTGGGCTGCTAAGTGGCAAGTAACATTCACACCACAAAAGTGCCAGGCAATGACTATCTCCAACAAGAGAATAACTAACCATCTCGTCATGACATTCAATTACATTACCATTGCTGAATCCCCTACCATCAATATTGTGCAGGTTACTATTGACCACAAATATAACTAGACCAGCCATATAAATACAGTGGTGACGAGGTCAGAGGCTGAGAATTCTGCGGTGAGTAACTCAATCCTGATTCCCCAAAGCCTGTCCACCATCTACAAGGCACAAGTCAGGAATCTGATGGAATACTTTCCACTTGCCTGGATGAGTCCAGCTCCAACACTCAAGAAGCTCGACACCATCCAGGACAAAGCAACCCGCTTGATTGGTACCCCATCCACCACCTTAAATATTTACTCCCTCCACCACCGCCGCACAGTGGCAGCAGTGTGTACCATCTACAAGATACACTACAGCAACTCACCAAGGCTCCTTCAACAGTGCCTTCCAAACCCACAACCTCTACCACCTAGAAGGGGACAAGGGAAGCAGACATGTGGGAACACTACTACCTGCAAATTCCCCTCCAAGTCTCAAGTCATTCTGACTTGGAACTATATTACCGTTCCTTCACTGTCGCTGGGTCAAAATCCTAGAACGCCCTCCATAACAGCACTGTGGTTACACCACGTGGACACACCACGTGGACTGCAGCGGTTCAAGGCGGCAGCTCACCAACACTTTCTCAAGGGCCATTAGGGATAGGCAATAAATGCTGTCCTAGCCAGCGACACCCATAACCCATGAATGAAACAAAAAACATTTCTCAAGTTGATTGACTTAATTTCCCAGTGGTCACAGGCTCACAGCAAACATCTGGGAGTAATTCACTGCAAATTCTCACTTGGAGAGGCCACAAGAACGGTTGGTATGGGAAACAGAAATGTCACAAGGATGCTCTTCTGAGGCTCTGAAATGGGAACCTAGATCTAACAAAATACAACAGCTAGGCAGCTGTTCCAGAATGAAATGTGGTATATTATTAGTCACTTTTCTACTCCTGCAATAGCATCATGATTTAATGACTTAGGACTGTTAACATTATTGCCCCATAACTCGACAATAGGAAAAAGTCCACCTCACTTACTTCTCTGCAAGTTCTATTTCTGTTCATGCAATTATATTACAAACTGAATTTGTCCATACTTATTGTACTTGGAAAGGTTTTGCAGCTCAATAAACTCATTTCACTAGTGTGCATTTTTCTTCAGTTTATTTTGCTAGCTGGAATACATATTTCATTCAAAGCGTGTACCTCTGAACTTACTGGTTTTACTGTTAAAACATTCAGATCCCTGAGGACTTTTCCATTTAAGTTGATTTAATCTGCTCCTTATAATCAGAGTCCAATTTTAGTTGATCAGTTATGCTGTAGTAATGTTCAGCTAATTATCTGTCTACCAGATTTAGCATTGCATGGTAAGAGTGAGAGTTTCACAGCAGAAATTGCAGCATAGTTGAGTGATGGTTCTATAGGTTCCTACACATTTGTCTCTCCCTAGAACATTTAACCATCCAAGTCCTACCCCGCTGGACCTCACTCCCTCCTTTAAAAGCCTTCTCAAGCCCACCTTTTTGTTATTGCTTGGAATTCTTTTACTACGGCTCAATCTTGTATGGTAAGTGCATGGGCATCTTATAAATTTTGGCCCCTAGTTTTGATCTGTATAAATAAAAGCTCCTGTTGTTGTCGTTGCTATGATATCTTCTTTACGATAGCGTCTACAGCACAGAAATAGCTCATTGGGCCTAACCGGTCTATGCTGGCATTCATGCCCCTCACGAGCCTCCTGCTACCCTACTTCATCTCACCACATCAGCATATCCTCCTATTCCTTTAACCCTCATGTACTTATCTGACTTCCCCTTAAATGTTTCTATGCTCTTCAGCTCAACTACTCCATGTGGTAGCAAGTTTCACATTCTAACCACTCTCTGGGAAAAGAAATTTCTCCTAAATTTCCTATTGGATTTACTAGGGACTATCTTGTAAGTCTGGACCCTAGTTTTGGTTTCTGCCACAAGTGAAAGCATTTTATTTACATCTACCCTATCAAACAATTTCATAATTTGAAAGACCTCTAGTACGTCACCCCTCAACCTTCTCTTTTCTAGGAAACTAGCCCCAGCCTGTTCAGCCTTTCCTGATGGTTATACCCTCTCAGTTATGGTATCATTATTGTAAACCTTGTTTGTACCTTCTCCAGTGCTTCTACATCCTTTTTGCAACATGGAGACCAGAATAGTGCACAGTTCAAGTGTGGTCTAACCAAGGTTCTATACAACTTTAACATATGTGTCACTTGGTTCATGAATAGATACAGACATTAATCAGTGTCACTGTGTTACTGAGCACTTTTGGCCATTTATTATTCATTCACCTTCCAGTCTCAGATGAAAGAAAGCCCAGTTGCAAGACTTTGGTGATGTTGCTCTTGCATTGGTAACTAGGAGATGTCGGATAATGACCTGGAATATTTCATTCGTTGTTGTCCTCTCTATCCTGCAGCATAGTGCATGACTCTGTTCCTCGCTCACCTAACAAGACCAGTCAGTCAGATGGACCAGAATGGTCTCTCCCAGTGCTATACATAGTATGTAACAAAGGCTGGGAACTTGAGTGCAGAATTCTGGGCACAGACTTGTGGTATACAGACCTGGTGCCACGACATATTATCTGTTCCACCAGTATGAAGAATAAAAAGATAAAGACCCAAAATTCTGACATTGAGAGGGAGCCTAAATCCCATTTTGGTTCAGAGTGTGCGTGAGCCAGAATATGGACTGGAACCTGACTCTACCCATCCCATTTAAACTGCGCTTTTGAATTACAGTTGGGTAAGAGGTCATGGGCAGATCTTGCACCCACTCCCTACATCAGTGAGGCTTGGGAAGGGTTAGGGAGTGTTGTTCCAGGCCAGATTGGAAATTCCCTCTTCCTTGAAAGGCCACAGTGAAAATTGAGGCATTGGGTTAGCCCTGTTCAGGCTTTATGAAGGCCTCAAACCTTTACTACAATGAGATAATTGATCTGAAAGGGAATCAGTTACCTTTTGTAGCATCAACTGTTAGGGAAGATGATGATTTTCAAAAATTATTTTCTTCAGCTGATTTGGGCCCTGAGAGGACTTCAAAGGCCACGCTGGGTCAGGCGACATTTCAGGCATTGACAACCTGCCCTGGACCTTATCTGTAGGATTTTGGATGGCGTCTTTAAGTTCAGTCTGGTCCAAGGGGGGTGCACGTGTTCAGCTTGGCCACATTTCTGGCAGGCTTCCAGGAATTCTGAGGCCAATGATTCGGGGAGTATGAATACAAAGTATGCAATTGTGTGCAAGCTCCTTTGAATGTTTCTGGAAAGACAGGCTGATAGGTTTCTTCTACTATGTAAATGACAAACTTGCTCTTTCTCATGGTAAGAATAAAAAGCCTGATTTTACACCATTCACATGTAAATGCAGTTCCTTACAGGACTGAAAACTTTACAGTAAAATAAAAATCCTATTTTCCCAACAAATTCACTTCCCATGTCCCACATGCACACATTTTATAGAGTTATACAGCACAGAAACAGACCCTTCAGCCCATCGTGTCCATGCCGGCCATCAAGTACCTAACTATTCTAATCTCATTTTCCAGCACTTGGCCCGTAGCCTTATATGCTATGGCATTTCAATTGCTCATCTAAATACTTCTTAAATGTTGTGAGGATCCCTGCCTCTACCACCTCTTCAGGCAGTGCGTTCCAGATTCCAACCACCCTCTGGGTGAAAATTTTTTTCCTCAAATCCCCTCTAAACCTCCTGCACCTTACCTTAAATCTATGTCCCCCTGGTTATTGAACCCTTCGCTAAGGGAAAAAGTTTCTTCCTATCTAACCTATCAATGCCCCTCATAGTTTTGTATACCTCAATCATATCTCCCCTCAGCCTTCTCTGCTCTAAGGAAAACAACCCTAGCCTTTTCAGTCTCTCTTCATAGCTGAAATGCTCCAGCCCAGGCAACATCCTGGTGAATTTCCTCTGCACCCTCTCCAGTGCAATCACATCCTTCCTATAGTGTGGTGCCCAGAATTGACACAGTACTCCAGCTGTGGCCTAACTAGCGTTTTATACAGCTCCATCATAACCTCCCTGCTCTTATATTCTATGCCTTGGCTAATAAAGGCAAGTATCCCATATGCTTTCCTTACCACCTTATCTACCTGTGCTGCTGCCTTCAGTGATCTATGGACAAATACACCAACGTCCCTCTGACCTTCAGTACTTCCTAGGGTCCATTGTATATTCCCTTGCCTTGTTAGTCCTCCCAAAATGCATTACCCCTCACTTCTCAGGATTAAATTTCATTTGCCACAGCTCTGCCCTTCTGGAATAAATAAAAAATACTTTTCAATCCAGTTTTTTTCACCATCTGCAACTGACATGTTACCATAGAGACTGGAATTTCTACATAATTCTAGGAAGTGTCCACCATATAGCTACAGGTCCAAATACAGTAAATTACCAGTTAAATGGGACATATGCACTGATTTCAAAATTCCTGCCATGAAAACACATCTAAAATCTATTATGGTTTAAATCAAAATCATAAAAGTCATTAAAACAAAATTCAATTTTCTTCATAAGTCCAGATTTCATCCTCAATTGTTAACAAGGGTAAAAGGTTAATTGTATGAGAGCATTCAAGTCACAAGCACTTCCTCACGCAATCTTTTCCATCCATATCTTCACCCACAAAAATGTTCCCACACAACACAGTGGAAAATTGCCATTTCCTCCTTTTTATGGGAGAAAATGCTGTGTGAATAGAACTTAATGAGGGAGTCTCACCATCAGGACTTGTCAATAAAAAAGTTATGACATTGTACTAACTGTCGCGCACTCCATTCTTCTATTTGTTTCTGGGGATTTTTTCCTCCAAGCATTCTAATTCCCTCCCCCAATAAAATATGCTGTGGGGTCTTGGAATGGTGCTAGCCTAGTCGACCAATAGATATATTTTGCTCCTGTCATGAACATGAAACAGGAAAAGATGCTCTATATTTCCTCTTACTTTTCTCCTCACAGGAGTGAAGCACCTCAAACCAGCAAAGAGCAGGACTTGGGCAACATCCAGGATTGGGCTGACAAATGGCAGGTAACATTCCTGCCACAAATGTGCCAGCAATGACAATTTCCAACAATAATATGCCCAACCTTGAATGACATAATCGATGAATCCCCAGTATCACCATTTTGGGGTGGGGTGTGGGTGTTGTCACCACTGACCAGAGGGCTCCCTGAACAAGCCACAACACCATGGCTCACTGAACAGCGTGGAGGTTGGGTGCAATCTAACAAGTCGGTCCCTCCTGACCCTTCAAAAACTGCTCCTCAATCTACAAGGCTCAAGTCAGGCGCGTGTTGGAATACTCACCAGTTGCTTTAATGGGGGCAGCTGCAACAACACTCAAGAAGCCCAACATCATCCAGGTTAAAGAAGGTTGCTTCCATCGCACCTTCTCAGGGAAACTAGGATGGGGAATAAAGGTGACCTTGCCAGATCACCCACGTCCTAGGAACAAATCGTAAGAAAAAAAATCCTGATAGACACACAGCACATCTCAAAAATAACATGGCTATTCATTTTTAATGGATGCATCTACTGGGTCAGTTGCAGGTAAAGATAATTTAAGTATATCATTTCATCATCACAAAATTGAAATGATGTTCATCATAATTCTTCCTAACTGGTGGATCTCCCATGGTGAGGCTCACGGAAAGTCAATACAGAGCAAATTTCCTCTCCATTACATGCTTAGGTTTAAGAATAAGGATCTGTTACTGATGATATTCCATCATCTTTTTTGGGCATTTCTTCATGGATGAAGATTTTGGGAAGGTTTTACTCATCGGTTGCAGGCCCGCTGGTGGCTAGTCAGACCAATCTGTGACCGGCAGATTCTTCCACAGTGGGTGCAAGTGAAGGTGCAGTTGTTGCTGGGAGCAATTGGATCTATCCTTTCCCTCCTTTTCTCTTTCATGCTGGTTCTTCGCTCAGTCTCAAAGGTGTCTGTAGCCCTCCTGATGTAGCATCTCCAGGCGTCACCTTCTATGGCCTGCACTTCCCACTGGCGATGGTCAATGTGGCAGAGAGAGAGGGACTTCTTCAGGGAGTCCTTGAAACGCTTGCATGTGGGCCCCTCTGTTCCTTTTACCAGTGGTCAGCTCTCCGTACAACACGATCTTGGGCAGGCGACTGTCGTCCATCCGGGCGACATGACCCGCCCAACACAGTTGGCTTTGCAGGAGGATGGCCTCGATGCTGGTGATGTTGGCTGTTTCCAGGACTTCAATGTTTGTGATGTGGCCCTGCCAGCGGATCTTGAGGATGCTGCAGAGGCAGCGCTGATGCAAGAGCTCTAGAAGGCGTACATGACGGCGGTATAGGACCCAGGACTTGGCACCATACAGAACGGTGGTGAGGACTATGGTTTTGTACACTTTGAGTGTGGTCTGTGCTCGGAGGCTGTGGTTGCTCCACACACATTTGTAGAGTCTGCCGAATGTACTGTTTGCTTTTGAGGGCCTATTGTCCACTTCCTTGTCTATGGTGGCACCAAACGAGATGATGCTCCCCAAATAAGTAAATTACTTGATGGCATTCAGCTCTGTCCCCTTGATGACAATGCTTGGTGGTCAATATTCTTCTTGGGGTGCAGGCTGATGCAGGACTTCAGGTTTCTTTAAACTGATTTTTAGTCCAAAGAGTTATTCTGCCGCAGAAAAATGTGTTGTTATATGTTGCAGGTCTGACTGACTGTAGGCCAGGAGCACAGTCATCAGCGAAAAGTAGTTCAGGGATGAGTTTTTCTTGTGGCCTTGTGTGAGCCTGAAGACACCTGATGTTGAAAAGACCTCCATCAGTCCCCTTGAAGGGTGGTTGTCCTGCCCTATACACCAAGCTCCATGAGTTTTTCATGGCCTGCTGGGAACAGGGCAAGATTCCACGGGATCTCCGTGATGCCGTTATCATCACCTTGTACAAAAGCAAAGGAAAAAAAATCAGACTGCTCCTACTAGCGTGGGATCACCCTCCTTTCTATTGCTGGGAAGATCCTGGCTAGAATACTTCTGAACAGGCTTGTGCCTACCATTGCGGAAGGAAATCTCCCAGAGAGCCAGTGTGGTTTCAGAGCAAACAGAGGCACCACAGACATGGTACTTGCACTCAGACAATTATAAGTGTCATGAGCAAAAGAAAGGCCTGTATGTCACTTTTGTAGACCTCACCAAGGCATTCGACACTGTGAGCAGAGATGAACTTTGGAGAATCCTTGAAAAACTTGGATGCCTACCCAGGTTCCTGGCCATGGTGAAACAGTTCCGTGAAAATCAGTACGGACAAGTCAAGCGACCTCTCAAGTCCCTTCCGTATCTCCAATGGCGTGAAGCAGGGATGTGTGCCGCAACCATATTCACCGTCTTTTTCAGCATGATGCTGCAGCAGACAACAGAAGACCTTAAGGAGGGAGTTTACATACACTTCTGGACTGATTCCATCTAGTGGTAAAGATATGCAGCTTCAAGTGTGGCAGGAAGCTTTCTAATGAGAAAGTGCTACTGAGTCACCATCTAGAGGCATGACAAAATGGCAATGCCCAAATAAGGAGTGCATGACACAGCTAGTAATACATCATAGATTTTAATGACTATAATATGGGGAACACTCTCTCTTCCATTAACCATTCTGAATGAAAGTCTCTTGCCCATGAACACTTTGTCTCTTTCCAGCATTCGCAGTTCTAACTTTAGATTTTTAAAGGTTGCAATTTTTCTGTTCCATTTTCAGGTTTAGCTATTGTAAATCGTCACAGTGGTACAAGCAGAATGTTCCTTTGCTTCCATCTCAATACTGATGAAATTTGTTTTCTACTCTTCCTCCTGGTAATTGGCTTTCTTGGCTTATTAGAATAGGTCAGTGGGGGGTTAGGCAGGGGAGGGAATCAATTGTTTCAACAAAGATAAATATCACACACACTGTGTGTGTAATATATTTATGATCACGATAGTCTTCAAAGCATTCTAAATTGCTATTTTATGTACAAGCTACATTTGGCTGACTTTTTTTTAAATTTTATTTCCAAAATATACTTTATTCATAAAAATCTGTAAAAATTACATTGCCAAACAGTTTCCAAACAGCACCAAAAAATACAAACATTGCAAGGGAGATCAGTTTCCTTCAATACTGTCATGGGTTTCTTCCCAACCCTTCCGTTTCACAATTGTCATGTCAATTACAGTTTTACATTTACAGCAATTGAGAATATTAACGATACAGTTCGAGGGGTTTCCCTTGGATCCAGCCCCTCAGTCCAGCTTGGTGGGGGAACCTTACACTGTGGTCTTTCCCCATTGAGCCTTTGCTGCGGCTGCCCCAAGCTTTAGTGCGTCCCTCAGCACGTAGTCCAGGACTTTGGAATGTGCCAGTCTGCAACGTTCGGTGGTGGACAACTCTTTGCGCTGGAAGACCAGCAAGTTTCGGGCAGACCAAAGGGCGTCTTTCACCGAATTGATAGTCCTCCAGCAGCAGTTGATGTTTGTCTCGGTGTGCGTCCCTGGGAACAGCCCGTAGAGCACAGACTCCTGTGTTACAGAGCTGCTTGGGATGAACCTTGACAAAAACCACTGCATCTCTTTCCACACCTGCTTTGCAAAGGCACATTCCAGGAGGAGGTGGGCGGCCGTCTCTTCCCCACCACAGCCAACGCGGGGGCACTGTGCGGAGGGGGCGAGACTTCGGGTGTGCATGAAGGATCTGACGGGGAGGGCCCTTTTACATTTGGCTGACATGCTAGGAAAGTTCTTTTGCAACATCCAATGAATTGGAAGAGATTATTCTTGCCCTCCTAAGCAAATAGGAACTCCATATGGTCAAGGTAACAAAAAGCAAATCAGTATTTCCCAGGTCTTCTCACCAATGAGACGCTTCCTTCAATTGAAGCATTTGGCATTTTTGAGATTCCCTCCCCCTCCCCTAACTCTAGCCCACAACAAAGCATCCTCTTTCTGCCAGAGGAATTAGTCAGGGGCTGTAAGCCATTGCCCAGACTACCTGCTGTTACTGGCTTTCTCTGATCAGTTCACAGAAGCTGTAGTTTTACAGGCCGAGAGACAGTTCTCTCTCCCCGCAGAGTTGCAACAGGCTCCACTCCACAGCTGGATTATTTATAAAATCTATGGAGAGTTTGTTTTCAATACAAAAAAAACTCCAGACATAATCCCCGTTACGCTGTTCCATAAAAGCTACCGTCAATCACATCTTAAACAAGAGTAAACAAATTTCAAAGCTGTTGCTTAATGCCGATTACACCATTCAGCAGTTTGAATATGAAAGTGTGGGTGGGGGCAGGGCAGTGGGGGGGGGGGGGGGGGTGGGGGGTGGTGGGGGGAAGCTTTAGCTGACACATAGGCCTCCTTAGCAACATTATGGAATCTTGGCAAAAATGGCAGCTCAATGGGAATGCCTTTTATCTTGCATCACTACATCTTTCAAACCAATTTTCAAGATGCAACTAAGTATATTTCTTTTTAAATAGGTGATGTTTTTAATGAGTGTAGCTTTACATCAAAAAATTAAAGAACTGTATGTGGAGTACCCCTTTAGAATCATTTCATTCAAGTACTTTTAGGAATATCAAGAATGCAACAATAGAAAAACAGTGCAAAAAGCCCTTTTTAAAAAAATCTTAAGGCAATAAACCATTTGGAAGCCAAATAGTCAAATTCTGACTGAGGGCTGGTTGTTTTTACCCCATCCAATATTAATATTTTGGGCCAATTCTGAGTGATTCTGATTCAGAATTTGGCTCTGATGTCATTCCTAATGAAGACTGATCATCAGTTAAACCAATCTCTTCACTTCATTCTTGCATCAGCTGATTTCTGAAAGAATGAAAAGAACTCCGGAGATGGTTTCAACTTGGCCTCCCTGGTGTAATAGGCAGATTAGACAATGCTTTAGCTGGTGATGCAGCATGGTCTCAGTCAGATTAACCATTCTTCTCAAGTTACAGAACATTGGCACAATTTGTATGACTACTGTTTACTATTGATAGATTTTAAAAGATTCACGAAGTACAGGAAGACTCAAACTACAATGTAACCAATGTGTTGGTTCAAATGTATCTAACTCTTTCCTCAGAAAAAGTGGTCATTTGTTTGAAAATTGTTAGGGTAGGTTTCTATGATCCTGTACCTGGATGTATCGGATCACTTGGGCACAGTCCACACAGGAACGTCAATTGGGGAGTGCATGCTCGTCAGAGATTTGAAGTCTATTTTAATTACTGGCTGGAAAATCAGATGAGCCTCTTGGCAGACGTGTACTTCCGCCCACCTGATCCTCCTCTATCTTCTGCACTCGGGTGATCCCATCTACTCTTTTGGAACAAGGAGGCATAACCTTAAGTTTAAAGCTAAGCGGTGGAGGCTGGGGGTCAACTGAAAAAACACTTGCCTAAATTTTGAAGTTAAGGGGTATGGAATAAAGGTGGATAAATGGAGTTAAGATACAGATCAGCCATGTTCTAACAGAATGGAGAACTGCACAAGGGGCTGAATGGCCTCTTACTGTTCCTATGATTCAACATGTTCAGCCATGCGACCAGGTGATTTTATCAATTAATAAATTTAACTTGGGTTTAAGAATAGTGAGGCATTTGGGTACACACAGCTACAAAGTACATAATTGGAAGATATTTTGTGGAACTTTGAAAAACACTGCAAGCAAAATGTGTTGTTTGGAATCTACATACAAGACCAGACGCAATCATTTATAGAGGACTACATGTCACCACTAAAAGGAACAGCAGAATATTGGAAAATAATAAAAAGAAATCTGCTTATAAAGCTATCAATAAAGCTGCTACAGGAAAATTTGGACTGAGAATTAGACATTGCAGGGCATGTGGAGCAGCTGTACCTATTAGAGATAACATACTGGCTGTAGAAGAAAGTAAGGCAGCCATCAGTAAGACAGAAATAGAATCCATGTGGATAGAGGTGAGAGATAAAAAGGATATGTCATAGTAATAGGGATCGTCCAGAGTATACCTAATACTGGAAGGCAGCTGGAGAAGGAAATATGCGAACAAATTAGTGGAATGAGGAACAAACATATAATAATAATAATGGGGGATTTCAACTACCCCCAAACTAAATGACCAGAAGAATTAGATAAAGGGGATAAGGGAATAGAGTTCCTACAAGGTGTGCGGTATTTCTTTCTAACCCAATGTGTAAGAAGCCCAAGATGGGAGGATTCACAAGAACACGAAAGAGGAGCAGGAGTAAATCGGATGGCCCATCAAGCCTGCTCCACCATTCAATATGATCGTGACTGATCTTACGCTTCAACTCCACTTTCCCACCCACTCGCCATATCCCTTCATTCCGAGAGACCAAACATCTGTCTATCACAGCCTTAAACGTATTCAATGATGGAGCATCCATCATGGTAAAGAATTCCAAAGATTCACAACCCTTTGAGCGAAATAATTTTTCCTCATCTCAGCACTAAATAATCGGCTCCTTATCCTGAGACTGTGCTTGTGTTTTAGACCAGTGGAAACAATCTCTCAGCATCTACTCTATCCAGCCCTTTCAGCATCTTATATGTTTCCATGAGATTGCCTCTCATTCTTCTAAACTTCAGAGAATATAGGCCCACTTTACTCAGCCTCTCATCATAGGACAAACCCCTCACCCCAGGGAGCAATTTAATGAACCTTCACTATATCTTCTTCTTCTTTGGCCTCCTTGTCTCGGGAGACAATGGGTAAGCACCTGGAGGTGGTCAGTGGTTTGTGGAGCAGCGCCTGGAGTGGCTATAAAGGCCAATACTAGAGTGACAGACTCTTCCACAGGTGCTGCAGAAAAAATTGGTTGTCGGGGCTGTTACACAGTTGTCTCTCCCCTTGCGCTTCTGACTTTTTTCCTGCCAACTGCTAAGTCTCTTCGACTCGCCTCGCTTTAGCCCCGCCTATATCACCTCCAATGCAAGTACATCCTTCCATAAATGTGGAGACAATGATTCAACAATGGATCTGGTAATGGGGAATGAATCAAAGCAGAGAAGAGAACTGTTAATCTCAACAGTAAACAGTAGTCATACAAATTGTGCCAATTGTTTCTGTGCTGTAGATCCTATGTAATTTTCCAATGTCATGTCTACCAGACCCGTCTCCAAGTAAATACTGAAGCAAAATAATTAAATTAATATTTCTGCCTTTTTGCGACTGCTGCTTGTCATTTTATCCTGACCATGCCTTAGTGATTCTATTCCCACTGACTTTCCTATTTTTAAAATTCATGTGCCTGTAAAATATTTTATATTTTTGAATGTTACTTGATAATTTAATTGCACAGTTCCTCTTTGCTTTCCTAATTTTTTTCTCTCCTAGTCTCTTTGTATTGTCTCTGGTCATGCTGTCCTCTATCTATGTACTTACTGTATGCCCTTTCTTTGCCCTCAATTTTTTTCCTTTATGTCTTTATTCATCCAAGATTTGGGGAAGGTTCAATTAGATGGGAAAAGAGCAAATGTAACTCCTTTATTCAAAAAGGGAGGGAGGGAGTTAGCAAAAAAACTACAGGCCAGTTAGCTTAACATCTGTCTTAGGGAAAATGTTAGTGCAATGAAATATAGGTATAATAGGCTTAATTAGGTAGAATTTAGATATATTTAATACATTATACCTTTTAGAATTAAAGATTGAATAAATGGTCAGTTTTCAAAACGCATTGAAATTCCCTTTAAGGGTAGAGTTAAAAATCCATGAACATCCCTGTTACAATGGAATGTGTACAAGAAACACCTTTTAAGTTAAATGAGACAGGCTGCAGATGACACTAAGATGAGTGGCAGAGCAAAGTGTGCAGATGACTGTGAAATTTTGCAGAGGAGCATAGATACATTGAGTGAGTGAGCAAAGGTCTGGCAGATGGAATACAATGTTAATAAATGTGAAGTCATTCATTTCGGTAGGAGTAACAGTAAAAAGGATTATTACTTGAATGGTAAAAAGTTGCAGCATGCTGCTATGCAGAGGGACCTGGGTGTCCTTGTGCATGAATCGCAGAAGGTTGGTCTGCAGGTACAGCAAGTAATTAGGAAGGCAAATGGAATTTTGTCCTTCATTGCTAAAGGGATTGAGTTTAAAAGCAGAGAGGTTATGTTGCAGCTGTATAAGGTACTGGTGAGGCCGCACCTGGAGTACTGTGTGCAGTTTTGGTCTCCTTACTTGAGAAAGGATGTACTGGCACTGGAGGGGGTGCAGAGGAGGTTCACTAGATTGATTCCGGAGTTGAGGGGGTTGGCTTATGAGGAGAGACTGAGTAGATTGGGATTATATTCATTGGAATTCAGAAGAATGAGGGGGGATCTTATAGAAACATATAAAATTATGAAGGGAATAGATAAGATACAAGTAGAGAGGATGTTTCCACTGGCAGGAGAAGCTAGGACAAGAGGGCATAGCCTCAAGATTAGAGGGAGCAGATTTAGGACTGAATTGAGCAGGAACTTCTTCACCCAGAGGGTTGTTAATCTATGGAATTCCTTGCCCAGTGAAGTAGTTGAAGCTACTTCAGTAAACGTTTTTAAAGCTAAGGTAGATATCTTTTTGAACAATAAAGGAATTAAGGGATACGGTGAGAGAGCGGGTAAGTGGATCTGAGTCCACGAAAAGATCAGCCATGATCTTATTGAATGGTGGAGCAGGTTCGAGGGGCCGGACGGCCTACTCCTGCTCCTAGTTCTTATGTTCATGGTCTGTACTGATAACTATAATCCTAATTAGTTGATAATGTTAATGACATAGACAGACTGACCTAAGGAGATGGTACAAGATACCATCAAAGAACCATCACAGATGATCAATCACAAAATGGAATGTTACCTACAAAAACAGATGCCACGTAAACCCAATTTAACACAGAAAGGAAAAAACAGTTACTGCACAAATTTAATTATAAATCTTTTAAGTATCAAACACATTTATAAAGTTAAGTCTTAGTGTTACTATAAAACACTACAAACATTTTGACCAGATAAAAGCTCACAACTTCATGAGAAGGGAATTCTCAGCAGATAATTAATTGGGAATAAGTAGCTAATGATATTACCATATATAACAAAAGCCAGAAAAACATGCAGAGAAAGGTAACACCTACATTCCAAAAGATGAGTTAATAGATTAGAAACAGTATAAAGGTGAGAGTTTTGAATCAAAAAATCAGAGATATTGAAATTTCTCTATCTATGGCAAGAACAGCTGACTGCATGACAAGAGAAATCTGCTCTTAACCAAGTTACCTTGTTAAGTAGGAGGCTTACTCAGGGAATTTCGGGTAACAGTTTACTTTGAATTTTGATGGATATTCTAAGATATTTTGCTGTAACATTGTCAATGTTGAACTTTTGGATTCTATTAGAAATAAGATTATGTTTTACATCTCTTAGTAATCTTTGATACTGTAGTATACTTATCCGCTTAAAAATGCATTGCATGTTGAATTCTTTAAGAAGTACATAAAAGTTGATAAAAAGAACCCTCTATCTGTTTCTCTTTAAGTGGAGTGATACATATTGCAGAGAGTTTCCCAGACCCTTATAATATCTGGGATATTTATGACTTAGCCATAAGCATTTAAAAATAGGCTATCCAAAAGATGGCAATATTCTTGGTTAGTTTTCTTTCTTTGAGGGAAAACTTGTTCAATTCTTTGGACCCAAATAAGTGCCTATAAGAGTTAGTCTGGTTTGTACTTAATTAGAGGAGATTCATAGGGATGTACTCCTGATTTGGTTTAGTCCCTACAAGGGGTTAAAGTAATAAATCACTTCATTAGAAGCTATTATTAAAGACGTTATAGCAGGGCACTTAGAAAAATTCAAGGTAATCAGGCAGAGTCAACATGGTTTTGTGAAAAGGAAATCATGTTTAACCAATTTATTGGAGTTCTTTGAAGAAGCAACATGTGCTGTGGATAAAGGGGAACTGGTGGATGTACTGTACCTAGATTTCCAGAAGGCATCTGATAAGTCGCCGCATCAAAGGTTATTGCGGAAAATAAAAGCTCATGGTGTAGGAGGTAACATATTGGCATGGATAGAAGATTGGCTAACTAGTAGGAAACAGAGTAGGCATAAATGGGTCATTTTCCAGTTGGCAAGATGTAATGAGTGGTGTGCCACAGGGATCTGTGCTAGGGCCTCAACTTTTTACAATTTATATAAATGACTTGGATGAAGGGACCGAAGGTATGGTTGCTAAATTTGCTGATGACACAAAATTAGGAAAATAAATTGTGAAGAGGACATAAGGAGGTTACAAAGGCATACAGATAGGTTAAGCGAGTGGACAAAGATCTGGAAAATACAGTATGATGTGGGAAAATGTGAAATTGTCCATTTTGGCAGGAAGAATAAAAAAAGCATATTATCTAAATGGTGAGAGACAGGCTAGGCTTGTATCTGCTGGAGTTTAGAAGAGTAAGAGGCGACTTGACTGAAACATATAAGATCCTGAGGGGTCTTGACAGGGTGGATGTGGAAAGGATGTTACCCCTTGTGGAAGAATCTAGAACCAAGGGTCACTATTTCAAAATAAGGGGTCGCCCATTTAAGACAGAGATGAGGAGAATTTGTTTCTCTCAGAGGGTCGTGAATTCTCTTCCTCAAAAGACAGTGGAAGATAGATTCTTGACAAGCAAGGGGCGAAAAGTTATTGAGGGTAGGCGGAATGTGGAGTTGAGGTTACAATCAGATCAGCTATGATCTTATTGAATGGCGGAGGAGGATGAAGGGCCGAATGGCCTACTCCTGCTCCTAATTCATATGTTTGTGCTGATGACCTCTAGTTATGCTCTTCCCTACAAGTGGAAACATTCTCTCTGTATCCACTCTATTAAAAACCTTCATAATTTTAAAGAATTCTACTAGGTCATCCCTCAACCTCCCTCAAGAGAAAAAAGATCCAGCCTGGCAATTTTTTCTTGATACGTATATGCATTTTTGGTCCTTGTAAATCTTCGCTGCATCCTCTCCAGCAGCTCTACATCCTTTAATAATAAGGAAACCAGAACTGCACGCATACTGTAAGTGTGGTCTAACCAAGGTTCAATACAGGTTTAGCACAACTTCGCAACTTTTCAATTTTATGGCCTTGCGAACCTGTGGTGCAACTTTTAGCGATTGGTATATTTGTGTACTCCCAAGATCCTTTTTCCTCTTCCCCACTGAGCATTCCACCTTCCAATTAATAAGTGACCTCCCTATTCTTCCTACCAAAATGTACTACCTCACACTTATCTGTGTTGAACGTCATTTGACAATTATTTGCAAGTTTATCAATGTCCTCCTGTAATTTGTTGCAGTCCTCCTCAGTATTGACTATTCCCTCCCCAATTTGGTGGTCATCTGCAAATTTAGAACTCATGTTTTTGATTCCAAAGTCCAAATCGTTAATGTAAATTGTGAACAGCAGTGGTCCCAGCACTGGTCCTTATGGAACACCACATCCTACCTCCTGCCACTCTGAATAACTACTCTTTACTCCCTCTCTCTGCTTTCTGTCTTGAAGCCAGCTAGCAATCCATTCTGTCACTTGTCCCCTAACTCTACATTCTCTGACCATATTCATTAGTCTATTATGGGGCACGTTAACAAAGGCCTTTAGGAAATCCAGATAAATTACATCTGCTGTGTTACCATTGTCTACTGTCTCTGTTACCTCCTCAAAATATGAGATTAGAAATTATATAACTGCATTTAAAATAAGAGGAGGAATGTTAAATAAACTAATCAAACTCAAATAGGATAAAACTCCTGGTCCAGATGAATTACATTCACATTTTGAAAGAATCCAGGGAAGAGATGATAGAAACACAATTACACATATTTAATAATTTGCTTTAAAAAAGGTGTAGTTTCGGAATACTGGTAGGTAGCTAATGCTATACTTATATTTCAGAAGGGAGATAGGCCATGTCCAGGGAACTATAAACCAGTCAGTTTAACACGACAATAGGAAATCTAATGGAATCCTTACTGAAGGAGAAAATAGAAAAACATTTCAAAACCAAAATTATCATGAATAGTCAACATGAATTTCAAAAAGGAAAGTCTTGTTTGACCAACTTCATTAAATTCTTTGAACAGGTTATAGGGAGCGGAGAGAAGCATAATGTAATTAATGTAATACATTTGGCATGTGGAGTCAGGGGACAGTAGCAGAACGGATAGCTAGCTGGCTGCAAGACAGAAAACAGAGTAGGGGTAAAGGATAAACAGAGTGGGGTAAAGGATAGCTATTCAGAGTGGCAGAAGGTGGGAAGCAGGGTCCCACAAGGATTTGTGCTAGGTCTTCTGTTGTTCACAATTTATATCAACAATTTAGAGTTTGGGATCAAAACAGAGGTTCTAAAATGTAGACAAATTGGGAGAGGTAGTCAACACTGAGGAGGACTGCAACAAGTTACGAGACGGCATAAATAAACTTGCTAAATTACACACACAATGGGCATATAATTAGTAATTGAATTTCAACACAGATACAGGTGAGGTGTTACATTTTGGTACAAAAAATGTGGACAGATATTATTTGGAAAATAAGAATCTAAATGAGGTAGAAGATCAAAGGAATCCGGAAGTACAAATACACAAATCATTAACTGTTCCAATAAGGTCATACCGAAAACAAACCAAGTGTTTATTTCCAGAGGGATAGAATTGCAAAGTAGAAAACTTATGCTAAACCAGTGTCAAAACTTGGTTAGACCACTGTGAACTGTGTACTGTTCTGATCACCATTTTACAAGAAAAGATATAGAGGCACTGGTGAAAAAGATTTACAAGGATGATACCAGAACTGTGAGGTTATAACCATCAGGAAAGAGTAAACAGGCTTGAAAAGAGGCCTAGTAGAGATTAAAATTATGAAAGGCTTTGATACTTGTGAGGAAAAGCAGAAATAGAAACCATCATAAGATAGTCACCAAGAAATCAAATAGCGAATTCAAAAGAAACAGTCTCCATCAGAGTGTGGAATGTGGAACTCACTATTACAGGGGGTAGTTGAGGCAAAAAGTATAGATGCAGTTAAGGAAAAGCTAGATAAGCACATGAGGGAGAAGGGAATAGAGGGTTATGCCGATAGAGTTAGCTGAGTAAGAATGGGAGGATGCTCGAGTGGAGTATAAACAACTGCAAGAACTAGTTGAGCCAAATGGCCTGTTTCTAAGCTGTATACTCTATGTAATTCTATGTCATTACATAGAATTTTATGTAATTCCTTTTCACATGGCTAAGTTTTACAATTGAGAGCTGTTGTCACTGCATTATAAACTTCTTGTTTCAGGTCATGGGGAGAACGTGTTGGCAGTGTCACAGGGCAGGATCTGCACCAGAAGCATATGATATGAATTAGCAGAGTCAAGCTGACAAATGACAACAGCATCACAAATGTGGAATAACTATGAATGCTTTGTTTAAAAATATTTTGGACTGGGGTAGAGCCTCAGAAGTGCAAGTGTTGGACATCAGAGAGCCACTGCTGACATACGCTAGTCATAAACCAGGGCTTCACTGTGTAATCATGCCTGGTGGCCCCTATTTTCAGGAGCCTCCCCATCCCCTTGCAGCCTCCCTCACCCGCCCACACCTCTCTCCATACCTTCCATCTCCAGCATCTTGTCTGGATGATCAATCACTTTAGGTCAGCTCACTATTATAGAGGTTATTGTGACAGACATGCTGCATTCCAAGGCTGTCATCTCACAAGCCATAGTTCCCACTATTATGACCTATTTTGATTTATTGAAAAAGAACCTTGTCAAAGCTTCACAATGACGTACACACACAAATTTTAAACTGTAGGTTATGCTGCAATTGGAAGCACCAATATTTTAAAAGAGAGAATCCTACATATAAACAACTCCAATCCTACTTGAAATCTGGAAAGGTTCACTGATACTGTGCAACAGTTACATTTGTGCATAATGAAACCCTGTACATTTTATTCATTTAAGTGATGTAATGTTTAATGGTTTAGGTCTGTTCTGACTTTTAATCAGCTATATGTTCTTCATCAATATTGCTTTCCACATTCCTTTCTTTCTCCCTCTTTGAACAGCCCATAATTTATGCTCGATTCCGTTGTGTTTGGATGGGACGCATCAACAGAGAATGCAAGGCGTTCAAAATCTCCCTCAACTTTAACAAGTATATCAAATGAACAACACATGAAGGCAGGCTCCGATTGCTTCTTTTTTGCAATACTGTAACTGAAAAAAACTTCAACCACGGGGGAATAAAGGGCAGTTTTCCTCAAACACTCATAAATGACATGCCTTACAGGAACCTGGGTGGCCGGACTCTGGTGAAAAACATGCTTTTTAGCAAATCCATGCTCAATCCAGACATAGTGGTGGTTTACTGCAACCACGTTTCAACTTAATAAAATATTGTTTTGATAATGTTGGCTTGAAAGGATTTTCCATTTTAAATGTCATTTGGTGACAGTCAATGAAATCATTTATTTAAATATATGAAAGAGCTGCATTACGTAACCCAGTCTGGAAGCAATTACACATCCACAAAAGCTTGAGAGGCCTGAATGATAAACAAGACAAGATGCAGTTTATAAAGTTCTTATCAGCCAATGCTATCACATGAATGTGTGCCAATTTTTATTCATATAGATGGGGCATTTATTGTAACAGCTAGTATTAATTTTACAACATTACCCAGAACACTGGTTAAAAACGCTTTGCCAATTTGATTTCTATTTTCTTTTGGACTTGTAGGAGGAGGAATGAATCTTTCCATTTTCTCTAAAGACCTTCTGGATCTTCCTGGCCCACTCAGTACCTCGAGCCAAGAAGACAGATGGCTACTACATTCCCAGGCCTCCTGTTCTGCTGCTGAGTTAGCTGTTCGGAGGCTGACAGTGACCTGGGAGTAAACTTTCATCCTTATTTCCTCTCTGTTAACAATTACTTCCATTTATATAGCACCGTTAGCAGAGAAAACAACATCCTAAGGGCTTCACAGGCATAATCAGAAAACAAATGGAAGCCAAACCAAAAGAAGAGATTCTAGAAGGAATAACCACAAGCTTGGTCTAAGGGGTGGAGGAGACGTAGATGGTTTTAAGGGGGGGGGACATTTACCTTGCGTGGGGCGTAGCAGCTGAAGGTGCATGGTGGGCCAAAGGGAAGGGGTCTGAACAGGAAACCAGAGTTGGAGGAACACAGAATTTAGGGATGGGATGTAGGGCTAATGAGGTTACTGAGCTAGGGAGATGGTGGTGCAGTGGTAATGTCATTGGACTAGTAATGCGGAGATCCAGGCTAATGCCCCCAGGGACACAGGTTCATATCCCACCATGGCAGCTGGTGGGATTTAAATTCGATTTATTAATTTTAAAAAGTTCAATTGATTAATTCAAAATCTACAATTGACAGCTAGTCTCAGTAATAGTGCCATGAAACTATCGAACGTTGTAAAAAGCAATCTAGTTCACTAATGACCTTTAGGGAAGGAAATCTGCCGTCCTTAGCTGGTCTGGCCAAATGTGACTCCAGACCCACAGCAATTTGGTTGACTCTTAACTGCCCTTCGAAATGACCTAGCTAGCCACTCAGTTCAAGGGAAATTAGGAATGGGCAACAGATGCTGACCTTGCCAGCGACGCCCACATCCCATGAAAAAGACCATGGAAGAGAATTAAACACAAAGATGAGAATTTTAAATTTGAGGTGCTGGAAGATCAGGAGCCAACATAGCTCAACAAGCAGGATTAGGTGAAGGATAGGAGACGGGTAACAGAACACCTCCCAAAGGAAATATTTGCAGGACTGTGGGGAAAGAGCAGGGAAGTGGGATTAATTGGATAGCACAGGCATGATAGGCCGAATGGCCTCCTTCTGTGCTGCAAGATTCTACAAAAGCAGTGTGGCTGAAATTTGCTTCTCTTAGAAGTGGGCCCAGTCCCATTAATACAACCACAGACTTGAGAACCAAATCAGGGCGACAGCAGAATGGGACTTTGGCTTTCGCCATCCAATAATTCAGCCAGTTTTAGAAATTAGGGAAATTTCATGATCCAACAACGCTAGTAGGGATCAGCAATTGAAAAGCACACATCTTTGGAAAATCTGAGAACACATCCAATGATTTCCTTATCCATTCACTTCAAAAACAACAATGCTTTGCCCTCAGCATCCTGGCCTCCACACTGTGGATTTCTCTCCCTAAGCCCCTCTGTCTTGCCACCTCTCTCTCTTTCCCTCCTTTAAATGCCTCAGTTTTAAAATTTCAATCCTTGCCTTCTAATTCGTCCATAGCCTTGCCTCTCCCCAAGCCCGACAACTCTGGGATCTCTGCCCTCCCCTAATTCTGGCCTCTTATGCATCACTGATTTGCATATAGTTTCACCACTGGCAGACCCAGGCTCTACAATTCTCTCCTTAAACCACTCTGCCTCTCTCTCTGTAAATCCGACATCTTTGACCTAACTTTTGCTCCTAACATCCCCTCCTTTAGTTTGGCCTGCATTGTTGCTGATTATGCCTCTGTAAGGCGCCGTGGGATGTTTTTTCTACACTAAAGGCACTAAATAAATGCAAGTTATCATATTAAATTTAATTTAAATTAAATTCAAATTCACAGGTTGCAAGCCTCTAATTTCTTAAGTTGCAAGCTCTGCTCCCTACTGGAAGTGATGCATTGGAAAATTACACTTAAATGTGTCCACATTGTTTTTTTTTAACAAAACTGTTCAAAGAAAGCCAGAACCAGAACCTCCGAGTGCTTTCTTTCCATTCTCTCATTCAATGGCCAGCGGGGAAATCAAATCTGAAATTGCACTCAGTGCATTATTTACAAAGTTTCCCTCCCACTGCATGTTACTGTTCAGTCCCAAAAACAGACTTGAAAACTATTAAGGTTTACAATTTGCATCATCAATTCACAGACCAGAGGGGGATATTGCAAATATAAGCCTATCGCCAGTAAAGGATAGGTTTTCAAAGTGCAGTCCCTGGTACCTAGGGATTATGCAAGGACTGTCAGCAGGTCTCTGAAGTCCTCACATTTATGGCCAAACAGATCTCTGTACTTTCTTTTGACTTTCTTGCACAGTATTACACTAATTGGTGTCGCTGCAATTATTTCCTCACAGACCAACCCAGATTTCTTGATTTTTCACCTCCCCCCGACCAAATTACTAGTGCATCATTGGCATTGCTGTGTACTTATATATAAAAAAATTGCTGCAACAAAAACATTGTTTTCCTTTCGGTAGCTGATACGGTCTTTCAGAACGGAGGACAGAAATTCCAGGGAATGTGTCAATATCGGCAGAGATTTATATACATATGAACATTGATACCATTGCTGTCTTTTAAGGCACATCGCCTCTTCAGTTTTTCCTTTTATTTGTTGCGACTATCTCAACAGACTGCTGGCTGGTCTCCTTCATTTTACGCTCCGTAAACTTGACGCCATCCAAAATTCTGTTGGCCAAGATCTAACCCACACCAAGTCTCCCCCCCACCCCCTGTACTCGCTGACCTAAATTGGCTCTTGCTTAAGCAACACCTTGATTTTAAAATTCTCAGCTTTCTTTTGAAATCCCTCCACGGCCTCACACCTCCTTATCTCTGTAATCTTCTCCAACCCCCGATATAGCTGCACTCCTGTAACTCTGGTCTCTTGAGCATGCCCGATTTTAAACGTTCCATCATTGGTGACCGTGCCTTCAGCTGCCAAGGCCCTAAGCTCTGGAATTCCCTCCCTAAACCTCTCCATCCTCCTTTACGATGCTTCTTAAAATCTACTTCTTTGGTATTTGGCCATCTGCCTGAATATCTCTATGAACTTTGGTGCCATATTTTGTTATATAATATTCCTTTGAAGCACCTTGGGACGTTTTATTACATTAAAGGGGAAATATAAAGATAAACTGTTGTTGTACATGGACAGATGAGTTATTGGCATATGTATTCCGGACTGGTCAAATGTATGGTTGTTGGCTAGATAATATAGAATGCCACTGATATTTTGCAGAATCCTTTTAGACACTGCATACTGCCACAGCAAAACACAACAGGAATTTTCTAACAAGCCTGACAGATAGAGAGACAGCAACAGGCAAGAAACCAGCAGAGAAACAAATTTTCTGCGAAATATCTGAAGCATCGTATTGGTAGTTGCTTAAAAGTTCCAAATATTCCATTTGAAAAATCAACCCTGTGACTGTTCGCTGGACCTCAAAACAAACATGATTTACTGCACAGTGAAGTCAACCTACTCTATAATGCTTTGAGAACACATGCATCATTACATATGGCCCCTTGAGCATGCTCACACCATTTAATTCATGGGATGATCTAGCTCAACCCCATCTTTCAGCCCTATCCCTGTATCCCTTGATTCAATAAGTGCTCCAAAATCTCTTCATCGGTCTTGAATGTCCTCAATAGATGAGGATCCAGAGTCCTCTGGGTTAGAGAATTCCAAATATTAGGCGTTTGGTCACATATCAGCCATGATCATCCATCTGGTGGAACAGACTCAAGTGGCTAAACAGCCTCCTCCTGGTCCTATGTTCCTAATTCACAACAGTCCGAGTGAAGAAATCTCTCATCTTAATCCAAAATGGCCAACCCCTTATCCTGAGATTATGGCCCCTAATTCTAGACTCTCCAAAAAGACAATATGAGACCTGTAACACACCCAGTGAGTTCTGATGTAGGTGAAGAGCTCAAACAGCCTAAGGAGCTGCAGACAATCTTCCACTTTACAAAATAAGCTGCCAACCTGATTCTTGTCCATTCTGTCTGTCACTGTATTTCCACACCGATGAATAGCATTGTTGTGGCTTTACACTGTCAGCTAATTTTTGCAATGACAACATTGTTTTACTTTGGGTACTGGGCTGTCTATTTGACAATAGGATGGGGTTTTTTCTAGGAGTGTCTCCCTCACAGAAATGCAGGATGGGCACCAATGGAAAAAAGTTGGGTGCGGAGATGCGAGACCTATAACACACCCAGGGAGCCGGCACCACCCCCTTCCCACTGCCATATAGGTGAAGAGCCCAAGGGGGCTAGGGAGCTGCAGGCAATTTTATACACTTGGAACATTAGGCCTCTAATACGATTGCAAATCTGATGGCCATCCCATAATGCAACTGGAAAGCCCGAACAGAGCTATTCCAAATGGTGGAAGGACACGTCACCGTCGGTGACAGTCCACATTTGAACATAATTGCCTGACACTTCGTGGCCTGTGCCCCTCCTCTACATGTTACTTCCCAACGACTGCCAAAAGGCAACATTGTTGTGTACACTACCTCACTGTCAGAGATAGAGTTGCCAATGCTCCAGGATTGCTGTGCACTCTCCAGCAATTGAAGCTTAATCTCCAGGACAATGTTGCAAACAGTCCAGGAGAAAAATTACAGGAGCAATAAAATAAAAAGTGCACTTTTCCCCCATTTTCTTTGAACACCTTTGTTTATTAGTTGTAGCAATATTGGAAATGCGGGGGAAAAAATGGCGATTTGACTATGGAGGGCCGTTGAAGGTAGAAGTCATGTGATGAACCCAAGAATATGTCCAACCAGAGTTGGCAACCCAACTCATTGATGCTAAATAGATTTGAGAGATTTGAGGTCTATTTTAGCATGTGCAGTTTTCAGTTAATAACTAGTTTCTATATCGCCCAAAATGCATCTTGAACATTTTTGCAAATGGCTTTAGGAAGGAATATTCCAACGCCAATACATCATGATTCTAATTATAAATGTAATAAATTGTATAAAACAGTTAGCTACACTATTTCAAGCCAGGGATTCAAATGCTCAGCCACATTTGTGGCAAACTGATGCGAAAAGCTATACTATTCCACCATAGAATTGAATACATTGTTATTAGTCTGAAAAGGATATAACTTGAAAGCTTCTGAATGCTTTGATCTTAAATGGATCATGATACTTGTGTAACAACACAAGACCTTGGGACAGCAACTTCTCGTAACATGGCGACTGAATACCAGGAGCCAGTTTGTGTAATTTGCTTGTAAAGTGACTCCAGTCATAATTATGGAATCAAAAATAATTGTTCTTCAACCACCGTTACCTTCACATTGACACCTAAATCTTCTTCACTGCAGCTAGAAACCCCAAAACCACTTCCGAGTCTCTCTGGTTTTGAGTAGAAGTTGTTTTTAGCCTCAGTGGACTGGTCAGTAACAAAACATGCGCAAATTAAATAATCATCCAACCATGAATGAGTAACTGAGGCGAGCTGCAAAGCTTAGTACTGGAAAAAGGTTTAAGCACCTTTAATAATCTTTAGCATTCTTAACTAGAGCCATGTCTGCAAAATCGCCCTTCCCTTCAACTCCCTTATTTTCCATTATAGACACTACAGAGCAGTGGTTCTGAAAGTGTGGTCCACAAGGGTCCTCTAGATGGTCCGTGAGCAGGTCCAAAGCGCAAGTCAATGAAGCTGGTATTTGGCAAGTAATGTCTGACGAACCTTTAGCTCCGCTTATGGTCCGAGTATCCTGGACTCACCAACGCAGCTCTGAAGCACCTGCTGCCAGTCCCAACATACATCTGCAAGATCGGATACTCAATACTCATGCAGCTGAAAACAAAGAGTAGGAGCTGGCTGAACATGAAGCCCGACATGAAACCGAAGCTCTCCAGCTTGAACCAGACATCAACTCATTGGCATCTCATCAAAAGCCATTCTTCCCATTAATTCTGCTGAGTTTATTTTGCAGTAGCAAACAAAAGTGGGCGGGTTAGGACTAGTAGATGGTCCACAGGTTCTTTTGCTCTGCCTAAGTGGCCTACGGATGAAAATGTTTGAGAACCACTGCTATAGAGCATAGCTTAAAGATTGGGTTTCAGCACCACATAAGGATGCTTTGGTTCAATGCATCAGGCTAAGCCTGCACTACAAGTGAGGTACAGGTTAAAAGGACACATGAAAACATGTCAGTGTTTTGAACATTAGTGCCAAACTTTAACAAGCACTAAAGTGTTTTTGGCCAAAAGCAGTGCAATGGATAGAATATTTGACTTCAAACCTATTGAACTCTTCAAGTGTTTGACCTCATTTCAAATTCCACCTTCCAGAAGTGTGTGTATCCTAATATTGTTCAGGAGAGAGTGTCACCATCAGATTCAAAAAAATCCACTTGAACAAGTTATCTGTCTTTTGTTTAAAGATTTTACTGCTGCATTTTAATTCACTATATTTGGCACTTTCTAAAAGATTCTGAAAGAATCTTGTTTTTTTTTTGCTTTAATCACGGAAAACTAGTTGCGTAGATATGAGCTTATGCCTCTCCACATGTACAGTTGGTATAATGTCAGAGTGCCAAGGAATTTTCAATCCATTGACTACATTGTAATTTGCCACATCCCCCTTACGAGATAAAGTAATGTTTTCCTCCAGCAATGCCATGGACTAATATATCAAACAAGTTAATGTAATTAACAAATGGTTAAGATTAAAAACAGGTATTACTATGCAGCAAGTGAGTGTGAATGTTTATATGAGGTCAGACCACACTTGCTTAACTTTAGACCCTGGACAGCTTAACAGATATTAGCTGCCATGCTAGCTCTCTAATTTATTGTGTAATCATTTTGGCATTGAAAAGAAAAATGTTTCAGTTTTATTAAGCCACAGATCACAGTGACACTTGTGCTGACGTGCTAACAGGCTTGGCTTTTGTCAACCTATTGCCTTTTGTATTGTTAACAGCCTGACTTGTCGCTCAGTCTCAGTGGAAAGACAGCCATTTTGCACAGATGCAAACTTGAAATCTAAATTGCGTGTGAAAACCCCAAAGGATGCTGAAACAAAGCAAAATGAGACCATATCTTCCTGGAGTCTCAACTACTTTACTTGGGTGGCAGTACAGGCCCTGAACACAGGTTCAGGCTGTTTTTACACAACAGCTGCAGCATGATGCAAAGCAATACTTCTGTACGTCTGTTGTATATTGTTATATCATCTGTAAAGAACTAGGAACTAATTAGCTAGGAACTAATAGTCATGTGCAAGTGTTCCAGGGGGCCATATTCACGAATGCACTGGTGAACCATGTGATGCAATACACAACACCGGTCTAAAGCAGTCCTTAACCAGCAGCACGGAAGCTGAATGAAATAAACAAAGAGCTCCAGTCTTTCCAAGTGTAAAGTGTGATTATTTCTAACTTATGGGAACCAGGAGACACAATATAGTTTCAGCGTGATTGCACACTAAGAGAGCTGCCAATGTACTGTGCTAATTTGATTGCTGTCCTGATCATATATGTATATAAAAATCTATTTAAGCCTGTTACGGTAAATGAACTATTCTGCAACTGTAATGGAGAACAGTGAACACAGGAAGAACTGGCATAATGAAAAGATTTATTTAACAAGATCTTATAACTCAGACTTTGGCGTTACATTAGTTGATAAATTAGCTATCAACCGGTTAATGTTGGGGATAACTATTTAATATATAGTCATTGATCGCCAGATAGGAAAAAGTTTCATTTTTATTACTGATATTCCTGGCAGTAGGATACACAGGAAGGACTGACATTCCAAATGACAATACCTGACTGGCCTGCATTTACTGACGGAGAGAGGTGATCACATTGGATCAGTGATTAAGTCTGTAATTGGCCATTCCAACAAATCTACTGCAGTCTGATTACTCAATATCCAAGTAAAACAACTTGCTCCAAACACTGTGCAACACATGCTTCACTTTGCCATGAAAAGCTATTTGACTGGCAAGATATAAACCGTATAAAATTAACCTAAACAGGTGATTTTTTTTAAAAATCAGGGAAAACATCAAATATCCTTGTCATAGCCATTCTTTCTTCTAAATCTGGTTAGATAACAATCCCATTTTTGAGAGGTAGAAAAGACTGTATATTGTCAAGTCTGGGGGAAAATGATGCTGCTTTAAAGGGTCACACAAAGGTAGACAATCTTTCTCCCTAAAAGTAGTATGTCGTGATGGTATTGTCACTTTTGCTGACATAGGCAGCTCCCATTGTTCTGAAAAGTAGATCATTTCATCCATTTAACCAGAATGGCATTGATAAAAGTCACATCAAGACAGGAAGTACAATGTTTAGCGTTGTTGAATTCAAGTGGAATTTCCACCACCCAAGGTCACTTAATACAACTGCTGACAATAATCAGCCAGCCAGCCCTGTCCCGATTTACTCAGGTTCAAATCATCACATCCAACAGAATGCTCCATTCACTTTATTCCTCATCGCTCCCTTTGTACAACTAATGGTCCTTTTCATTTTTTACTTAGTTTATCGTGCTGATAGAGACATGTGCCATTTATAGAGTCATAGAGCCATTTTCGTGCACAGGAGGCAGTCATTCAGCCGATCGAGTCCATGCTAGCTCTCCACAGAGCTATGCAGTCAGTCCCAGTCCCCAGCTCAATCCCTGTAGCCCTGCAAGTCTATTTCTCTCAGGTGGTCATCCAACGTCCCCTTGAAGTTATTGATCATCTCCACTTCCACCAGCCTTGTAGGCAGCGAGTTCCAGGTCATTACTACCCGCTGCGTAAAAAACTTCTACCTCATATTCCCCCTGCATCTTTTGCCCAAAACTTTCAATCTGTGTCCCCTAGTCCTGTACCATTTGTTCATGGGAACAGTTTATCCTTGGCTAACTTATCTTGTACACTTCTATTAAATCTCCCCTCAATCATCTTTGCTCCAAGGAGAACAAACCCAGCTTTTCCAACCTAACCTTCAAACTAAAATCCTTGATCCCTGGAACCATTCTGGTAAGTCTCCTCTTCACCCTCGCAAGGAATCTCACATCCTATTTATATGACAATATTGGGTATATGTGTATACACTAAGGGTATGGTGGGGGATGGTGCATTATGTTTCTCCCAATTGCTGTGGTCCCCTGGAACTTGCTTGGTTGCCCACGGCAACTGGAAAAGAGACTGTAGAGCTAAATTGATCTCTGGGTTTTTTCTCTGTCTTGTTCTGCCTCTCCCAGGTGATGTACATTGTGTGCGTGTGACAGGTAAGATGTGACAGGAGCTGCAATTTGCATCTTGACAATATGGGGCAGGTTTCATGTACTAGGTGGTCTTTTCCTGTCCTTTGTGTTGTATGATCAATCTTAGGTGTTTTTCATATTTCAGCTCAATTTTGCTACATAAATGTATTGTCTTTGGCCATATAGTGTGTAAAAAATGCAGAGAGTGAAGACTTTCCAGCTGCTTGAAGTTCCATGCCCTGTATTTCGTACAGAAAATACATGAGTAATATATTCAGCATCACAAGCTAGAATCCACTACTGATACTAGATAAGCTACTTGAAGAATTAGGAACCAACACTTTGGAAGGAATTCTATGCAGTTAATAATCCGACACAGGAATTCTATGAATGTTGCCAAAATAGAAAAACACTACTTTTTTTCCGAGTTTCTCTTGTTCTAGACTATGTAGAATATATTCCAAGATCAATCAGCAAGTTCCAAATTCAAGGAATTTTGCTGCAAAAAATCACATCCTGAATGAAGTCCCATGAACACATAAACTATGGCTGAACGGATAACTGAAATGGCCAAAATACAGTTCGCCTCAAGGAGCTATTCGACAACTGAACATAAGCTTTAATATATGTAATAGAGACACATATATATGGAAGGACATGGTGATGACTATGGCCCTAAGATATACATCACTAAACAACCAATCAACAGAATTACATTGAGTCACGATTTGAGATTCAAATTAGAAAATTTCGACCCACACTTGGTAAAATATATACTTTGTCCCATCAGTCAACATGACTCTCTCCCAGTTGGCCTCCCAACCCAACCAGGAAGAGCTCGACAGAAAAAGCAAGCTCCAAACTCCCACACTCCATTAAGAACCTAAATTCCTTGCCCTGCTGCTCTCTCAAGTGTCAGGTTGGCATGTAGCACTTTCATCTCTGAGACAGAATGTAACAGGTTCAAACCTCCAGACTTGATCACGTAATCTAGATTGGCACTCCTCGGGGAGTTCAGCACTGTTGGGAAGCTCTGCCTCATCGTTGAAACAATAAAGCGATGCCCCATCGGACTATTCCAATGGCTCAGGCGGATTTATATCCACGACATTTGATCAAAAGTTGTAAAGACTTCAGTTTTTTTACTTTACAAAAGTCCCTAAAGTCCAAAATAAAATTAATTTCATGAGAATTATTTTTCTCTTTTCAGAAATATAATTGAATTAATGTACAAATGTGGGAAGGTATGCAAATTTATTGAAAGCTCAGGTAGGATTATCCAATGGTCTGCACAAGGTTTAGACGGTAAGTAAACAGGAGTTTTAGCTCACAATGCATCATATGGGATGATTTTCTCTTTCACATGGAAATTGTCTTTTCAGCGTGAATGGTTTAAAAGCAGAGTGCATTCTCCAGCCAGGCTCTCTGAGGGTTGGGGGATGGGGCTGTGACAGAGGAAAACAACAGGCTGAATCCCAGTGTTAGAGGAAGGAGCCACGAGGAACAATAAAGTGGGCTCTTCAGTCTCAAAAAGCAAATGTCTCAGAGGGGACCTTACTAAAGTGTACAAGATGCCTCGAAGAGAGAGTATAATCCTGGAACAATGATTTCAGACACTTCAAGGCAGAAGAAAAGGATAGGGTTAACTTCAAATTTTAGGAGGATTCTAAACTTAATCCCCCACCTCTCAGATATTTGTGCGATCTCAATTGCCCAGTAAAGTAATAAAATGACAAGAGGAGAAATGTGATGTTTTTTCTGCTTCCCCCTCACCATCTCTTTTATTGTAATTTTGAAAAGTCTCTAATTAAAATGATCCTCTCTGTCCTGCACAATTCTGAATGACACGAAGTAGCACAAACCTTTCCCATGGAGATTAACTAGCAGCTACAGCGAGGGGATAAGAAAGCTCCGCAGGCCTCAACATAGTGAGCTGATCATGTACCGTTGCAGTAGCTGTCAAAACAAGCACTTTTTTGTGAAGTGTGAAGTACAGATCAATGCTTAAATAATAGAGTGCAGTTATCTTATTTTAAGAACACTTCTGCACAAGCACTGCACAAAGAACAGCCAGGCACTGCGCAAATGACTACTGGCAACACCTATGCAGTCATATTCAGCTGGCCTCAGACACCAGAAATATCAGAAGAATGTATGATGGCATTAAGAGAGCTTTTGGGCCAACCAGCAAGAAGATTGCCAGCCTCAAATCTAAATCAGGGGACATAATCACTGACCAACGCAAACAAATGGACCGCTGGGTGGAACACTACCTAGAACTGTACTCCAGGGAGAATGTTGTCACTGAGACTGCCCTCAATGCAGCCCAGTCTCTGCCAGTCATGGATGAGCTGGACGTACAGCCAACAAAATCTGAACTCAGTGATGTCATTGATTCTCTAGCCAGCGGAAAAGCCCCTGGGAAGGACAGCATTACCCCTGAAATAATCAAGAGTGCCAAGCCTGCTATACTTTCAGCACTGTACGAACTGCTTTGCCTGTGCTGGGACGAGGGAGCAGTACCACAGGACATGCGCGATGCCAAAATCATCACCCTCTATAAGAACAAGGGTGACCGCGGTGACTGCAACAACGAGCGTGGAATCTCCCTGCTCAGCATAGTGAGGAAAGTCTTCACTTGAGTCGCTTTAAACAGGCTCCAGAAGCTGGCTGAGCGTGTCTACCCTGAGGCACAGTGTGGCTTTCGAGCAGAGAAATCCACCATTGACATGCTGTTCTCCCTTCGCAAGCTACAGGAGAAATGCCGCAAACAACAGATGCCCCTCTATGTTGCTTTCATTGATCTCACCAAAGCCTTTGACCGCGTCAGCAGACGTGGTCTCTTCAGACTACTAGAAAAGATTGGATGCCCACCAAAGCTACTGAGTATCATCACCTCATTCCATGACAATATGAAAGGCACAATTCAGCATAGTGGCGCCTCATCAGACCCCTTTCCTATCTTAAGTGGCGTGAAACAGGGCTGTGTTCTCGCACCTACACTGTTTGGGATTTTCATCTCACTGCTGCTCTCGCATGCGTTCAAGTCTTCAGAAGGAGGAATTTTCCTCCACACAAGATCAGGTGGCAGGTTGTTCAACCTTGCCCATCTAAGAGCGAAGACCAAACTACGGAAAGTCCTCATCAGGGAACTCCTCTTTGCTGACGATGCTGCATTAACATCTCACAATGAAGAGTGTGTGCAGAGACTCATCAACAGGATTGCGGCTGCCTGCACCGAATTTAGCCTAACCATCATCCTCAAGAAAATGAACATCATGGGACACGACGTCAGAAATGCTCCATCCATCAATATCGGCAACCACGCTCTGGAAGTGGTTGAAGAGTTCACATACCTAGGCTCAACTATCACCAGTAACCTGTCTCTCGATGCAGAATTCAACAAGCGCATGGGAAAGGCTTCCTCTGCTATGTCCAGACTGGCCAAGAGAGTGTGGGAAAATGGCGCACTGACACAGAACACAAAAGTCCGAGTGTATCAAGCCTGTGTCCTCAGTACCTTGCTCTACGGCAGCGAGGCCTGGACAACGTACGCCAGCCAAGAGCGACGTCTCAATTCATTCCATCTTCGCTGCCTCCGGAGAATCCTTGGCATCAGGTGGCAGGACCGTATCTCCAACACAGAAGTCCTCGAGGTGGCCAACATCCCCACTATGCTACTTAGCCAGCTACTACTAAGCCAGCGGCGCCTGAGATGGTTTGGCCATGTGAGCCGCATGGAAGATGGCAGGATCCCCAAGGATACATTGTACAGCGAGCTCGTCACTGGTATCAGACCCACCGGCCGTCCATGTCTCCGCTTTAAAGACGTCTGCAAACGCGACATGAAGTCCTGTGACATTGATCAGCTGCCAGCAATTGCCAGAGCTGGTGGGCAACCATAAAGGCAGGGCTAAAGTGTGGCGAGTCGAAGAGACTTAGCAGTTGGCAGGAAAAAAGACAGAAGCGCAAGGAGAGAGCCAACTGTGTAACAGCCCCGACAAACAATTTTATCTGCAGCACCTGTGGAAGAGTCTGTCACTCTAGAATTGGCCTTTATAGCCACTCCAGGCGCTGCTTCACAAACCACTGACCACCTCCAGGCGCTTACCCATTGTCTCGCGAGACAAGGAGGCCAAAGAAGAACTTCTGTAACAACTTGGTCATAGGTACTTTATGCAACTCACTGACAATTACATACTGTAACTCAAAAGTGGGTTGCATGATCTCAAGTATTTCTGCTGCTAGTGTCAAATAAATGCTATTTCTAATTAAATGTTGCATGAAAACTGACTTTCTAACTGAAACATACTTTGAAGCTTATCAAAGGTATCATAGAATGATACAGCACAGCAGGTGGCCATTCAGCCTGTCATTCCTGTGCTGGCTCTTCACATGAATAACGTTCCAACCGTTAACCAATATCTTTCACAACACTTTTAGTAAAAATCGATTTTAGCTTTTGGACAATTGACTAGCACAGTAAGGTAGAAATCTGCTATTATGAGGCCCCAGCCTTCAATAATGGCGCCAGAGAGGTGCCTGCCCCTAATTTCTGTCCTGATGCAGCTTGCCAGATTCAGGCAGGCCCAATATTGAGTAGGCCGGAGCTGCTGAGCCAACAGGAAAGCAAGTCCAAGAGAGGGGTGTAATGACTGTGGAATGCAGTTTGTGGGGGGGTACTGCATGTTTGGTTAATCTGCCACTGTTTTGTATATTTGGTCAGTCGATCTAGGAGAGATTACCGAGTCTACAGTAATTTTAACATTAACTCAATTATTACATATTAACTTCTTCTTCTTTGGCCTCCTTGGCTCGAGAGACAATGGGTAAGTGCCTGGAGGTGGTCAGTGGTTTGTGGAGCAGCGCCTGGAGTGGCTATAAAGGCCAATTCTAGAGTGACAGACTCTTCCACAGGTGCTGCAGATAAAATTGGTTGTCGGGGCTGTTACGCAGTTGGCTCTCCCCTTGCGCCTCTGTCTTTTTTCCTGCCAACTGCGAAGTCTCTTCTACTCGCCACACTTTAGTCCCGCCTTTATGGTTGCCGCCAGCTCTGGCGATCACTGGCAACTGACTCCCACAACTTGTGATCAATGTCACAGAACTTCATGTCACCTTCGCAGATGTCTTTAAAGCGGAGACATGGACGGTGGTGGGTCTGATACCAGTGATGAGCTCGCTGTACAATGCGTCCTTGGGGATCCTGCCAGCTTCCATGCGGCTCACATGGCCAAGCCATCTCAAGGGTCGCTGGCTCAGTAGGGTGTATATGCTGGGGATGTTGGCTGCCTCGAGGACTTGTGTGTTGGAAAAACGGTCCTGCCACCTAATGCCAAAGATTCTCCGGAGGCAGCGAAGATGGAATGAGTTGAGAAGTTGCTCTTCGCTGACATATGCTGTCCAGGCCTCGCTGCCGGAAAGCAAGGTACTGAGGACACAGGCTTGATACACTCGTACTTTTGAGTTCCATGTCAGTGCGCCATTCTCCCACATTCTCTTGGCCAGTTTGGACATAGAGGCGGACACTTTTCCCATACGCTGTTGATTTCTGCATCGAGAGACAGGTTACTGGTGATAATTGAGCCTAGGTAGGTGAACTCTTGAACCACTTCCAGACCGTGGTCACTGAATTTTATGGATGGAGCATTTCTGACGTCGTGTCCCATGATGTTCGTTTTCTTGAGGATGATGGTTAGGCCAAATTCTTTGCAGGCAGGCACAATCCTGTCGATGAGTCTCTGCAGGCACTCTTCTGTGTAGGATGTTAATGCAGCATCGTCAGCAAAGAGGAGTTCCCTAATGAGGACCTTCCGTACTTTGGTCTTCGCTCTAAGACGGGCAAGGTTGAACAACCTGCCATCTGATCTTGTGTGGAGGAAAATTCCTTCTTCTGAAGACTTGAATGCATGTGAGAGCAGCAGAGAAAAGATCCCAAACAGTGTAGGTGTGAGAACACAGCCCTGTTTCACGCCACTCAGGATAGGAAAGGGGTCTGATGAGGCACCGCTATGCTGAATTGTGCCTTTCATATTGTCATGGAATGAGGTGATGATACTTAGTAGCTTTGGTGGACATCCGATCTTTTCTAGTAGTCTGAAGAGATCACGTCTGCTGACGAGGTCAAAGGCTTTGGTGAGATCAATGAAAGCAATGTAGAGGGGCATCTGTTGTTCACAGCATTTCTCCTGTAGTTGGCGAAAGGAGAACAGCATGTCAATGGTGGATCTCTCTGTTCAAAAGCCACACTGTGCCTCAGGGTAGACACGCTCAGCCAGCTTCTGGAGCCTGTTTAAAACGACTTGAGCAAAGACTTTCCCCATTATGCTGAGCAGGGAGATTCCATGGTAGTTGTTGCAGTCACCGCGGTCACCTTTGTTCTTATAGAGGGTGATGATATTGGCATCGCGCATGTCCTGTGGTACTGTTCCCTCAACCCAGCACAGGCATAGCAGTTCATGTAGTGCTGAGAGTATAGCAGACTTGGCACTCTTGATTATTTCCGGGGTAATGCTGTCCTTCCCAGGGGCTTTTCCGCTGGCTAGAGAATCAATGGCATCACTGAGTTCCAATTTTGTTGGCTGTACGTCCAGCTCATCCATGACTGGCAGAGACTGGGCTACATTGAGGTCGGTTTCAGTGACAACATTTTCCCTGGAGTACAGTTCTAGGTAGTGCTCCATCCAGCGGTCTATTTGCTTGCGTTGGTCAGTGATCGTGTCCCCTGATTTAGACTTGAGGGGGGGGGCGACCTTCTTGATGCTTGGCCCAAAAGCTCTTTTTATGCCATCATACATTCCTCTGATGTTAACTATATGCAGCTTTACATAGGTCTGTATGACTTCTCTGAGGCCATGCTGCTTCTCCTGCAAGTCTCTCTCACATGTGATCCCTTACATCATCATGGTGGGAGGCATTCCTCACACTCTCTCAAACATTAACCCTTTCAAACCCTTATTCTACAGGGGGAAGAGATTATTTTTGCCCAGAGAAGCACTCCCGCTATCCCTGGGCCACAAAAATAGTTTAAAACGTAACTTTCCAGGGCCCTTTATGCTCCAACTGTCAAATTAGTCAGAGAGTGCACAGGGCATGCTGTCCTGTCCGAAAATTTCACTTGGGGCTCTAAATATGCCATACGTCGCCGATTTACATACTAAAAGGGAACAAGGAGGTGCTTCAGCCACCCACAGGGAGGCCCCTCAGATCCGTAGCTACGGATCAATTGCCAGTGTTAACGGGGGCAGTCAGTCTACCAACCCTATTTGAGTCATTACCACATGGTTAACGGCAATTTTGGCCAGTTAAGGTGGACCCTATTGAGCCTAATTGACGCCAGTGCAAGTTACACTGACACTAAATGCATTTTGAGACTTGTGACTGCATTCTTTCCCACCGCAGACACTAAATGGAGACTTGAAAAAAAAACATCTGAACACATTTGCCACATCTTACATTGCAATGATCTTCTTCTTTGGCCTCCTTATCTCGAGAGACAATGGGTAAGCGCCTGGAGGTGGTCAGTGGTGTGTGGAGCAGCGCCTGGAGTGGCTATAAAGGCCAATTCTAGAGTGACAGGCTCTTCCACAGGTGCTGTAGAAAAATTTGTTTGTCGGGGCTGTTACACAATTGGCTCTTCCCTTGCGCCTCTGTCTTTTTTCCTGCCAACTGCTAAGTCTCTTCGACTCGCCACACTTTAGCCCGGCCTTTATGGCTGTCCGCCAGCTCTGGCGATGGTTGGCAACTGACTCCCACAACTTGTGATCAATGTCACAGGACTTCATGTCACGTTTGCAGACGTCTTTAAAGTGGAGACATGGACGGCCGATGGGTCTGACACCAATGGCGAGCTCGCTGTACAATGTGTCTTTGGGGATCCTGCCATCTTCCATGAGGCTCACATGGCCAAGCCATCTCAAGCGCCGCTGACTCAGTAGTGTGTATAAGCTGGGGATGTTGGCCACCTCGAGGACTTCTGTGTTGGAGATACGGTCCTGCCACCTGATGCCAAGTATTCTCCGGAGGCAGCTAAGGTGGAATGAATTGAGACGTCGCTCTTGGCTGACATACGTTGTCCAGGCCTCGCTGCCATAGAGCAAGGTACTGAGGACACAGGCTTGATACACTCGGACTTTTGTGTTCCGTGTCAGTGCGCCATTTTCCCACACTCTCTTGGCCAGTCTGGACATAGCAATGGAAGCCTTTCCCATGCGCTTGTTGATTTTTGCATCTAGAGACAGGTTACTGGTGATATTTGAGCCTAGGTAGGTGAACTCTTGAACCACTTCCAGAGCGTGGTCGCCAATATTGATGGATGGAGCATTTCTGACGTCCTGCCCCATGATGTTCGTTTTCTTGAGGCTGATGGTTAGGCCAAATTCATTGCAGGCAGCCGCAATCCTGTCGATGAGACACTGCAGGCACTCTTCAGTGTGAGATGTTAAAGCAGCATCGTCAGCAAAGAGGAGTTCCCTGATGAGGACTTTCCGTACTTTGGACTTCGCTCTTAGACGGGCAAGGTTGAACAACCTGCCCCCTGATCTTGTGTGGAGGAAAATTCCTTCTTCCGAGGACTTGAACGCATGTGAAAGCAGTACGGAGAAGAAAATCCCAAAAAGTGTGGGTGCGAGAACACAGCCCTGTTTCACGCCACTCAGGATAGGAAAGGGGTCTGATGAGGAGTCACCATGTTGAACTGTGCCTTTCATATTGTCATGGAATGAGGTGATATAATGACAGCGACTGAAACAACACGGAAGGCAGCAGTTATGGGTTATAAGTCCAGATAAATTGGCATAGAAACTGGGCGCCACGGGTTGCCTTTGTCGGTGGGAGAGGTCATCGCACCTCACTGGACAGCTACCGCCCGCCTCAAACCAGGCAGCCCCCGGTCAATAAGGTTCTGTCCCGCCACAGTCTACCTGCTTCAATGGGTGTTTGGAGCTCAGGTTCATTGCCCGAAAGGTGGACTGAAACATCACACCAAACAACACGAAAAAAGGAAAGAAGGTACCAGCCCTTCGCTTCGCAAGCTGGAACGTCAGAACTATATGTGCTGGCCTGTCGGAAGACCTTACACAAATCAATGATTCTCGGAAGACCGCCATCATTAACAATGAGCTCAGTAGACTCAATGTAGACATTGCAGCACTTCAGGAGACACGCCTCCCCGCGAGTGGATCTCTAGCAGAGCAAGACTACACCTTCTTCTGGCAGGGCAGGGATCCTGAAGAACCAAGACAGCATGGAGTGGGCTTCGCCATCAGAAACCCCTTGCTCAGCGTGATAGAGACTCCCTTAAATGGCTCGGAATGCATACTGTCCATCCGACTGCTCACCACCCAGTACACCGACTCAGCATCTATGCTCCAACACTCTGCTCCCCACCTGAAGCTAAAGATCAGTTCTACGAGGAACTCCATAACATTAGCAGCATCCCCAACACCGAACACCTATTCCTGCCGGGGGACCTTAATGCCAGGGTTGGGGCGACCATGACTCATGGCCCTCCTGCCTTGGGCGCTATGGCGTTGGAAGGATGAATGAGAACGGGCAGAGACTGCTTGAGTTGTGTACCTATCATAACCTCTGCATCACCAACTCGTTCTTTCACACTAAACCCTGTCATCAGGTTTCATGGAGGCACCCAAGATTGCGTCGTTGGCACCAGCTAGACCTCATTGTCACAAGGCGAGCCGCCTTAAACAGTGTTCAAATCACACGCAGCTTCCACAGTGCGGACTGCAACACCAACCACTCCCTGGTGTGCAGCAAGGTTAGACTCAGACCAAAGAAGTTGCATCTTTCCAAGCAGAAGGGCCACCTGCGCATCAACACGAGCAGAATTTCTCATCCACAGCTGTTACAAAAATTTCTAAATTCACTTGCATCAGCCCTTCAAAACACTCCCACAGGGGATGCTGACACCAAGTGGGTCCATATCAGAGACGCCATCTATGAGTCAGCTTTGACCACCTACGGCAAAAGTGTGAGGAGAAATGCAGACTGGTTTCAATCTCATAATGAAGAGCTAGAACCTGTCATAGCCGCTAAGCGCATTGCACTGTTGAACTACAAGAAAGCCCCCAGCGAGTTAACGTCCGTAGCACTGCACAAAGAACAGCCAGGCGCTGCGCAAACAACTACTGGCAACACCTATGCAGTCATATTCAGCTGGCCTCAGACACCGGAAACATCAGAGGAATGTATGATGGCATTACGAGAGCTCTTGGGCCAACCAGCAAGAAGATTGCCCCCCTCAAATCTAAATCAGGGGACATAATCACTGACCAACGCAAACAAATGGACCGCTGGGTTGAGCACTACCTAGAACTGTACTCCAGGGAGAATGTTGTCATGAGACTGCCCTCAAGGCAGCCCAGCCTCTACCAGTCATGGATGAGCTGGACATACAGCCAACCAAATCGGAACTCAGTGATGCCATTGATTCTCTAGCCAGCGGAAAAGCCCCTGGGAAGGACAGCATTACCCCTGAAGTAATCAAGAGTGCCAAGCCTGCTATACTCTCAGCACTACATGAACTGCTATGCCTGTGCTGGGACGAGGGTGCAGTACCTCAGGACATGCGCGATGCCAATATCATCACCCTCTATAAAAACAAAGGTGACCGAAGTGACTGCAACAACTATTGTGGAATCTCCCTGCTCAGCATAGTGGGGAAAGTCTTTGCTCGAGTCGCTTTAAACAGGCTCCAGAAGCTGGCCGAGCGCGTCTACCCTGAGGCACTGTGTGGCTTCCGAGCAGAGAGATCCACCATTGACATGCTGTTCTCCCTTCGTCAGATACAGGAGAAGATGCCCCTCTACATTGCTTTCATTGATCTCACCAAAGCCTTTGACCTCGTCAGCAGACGTGGTCTCTTCAGACTACGAGAAAAGATTGGATGCCCACCAAAGCTACTGAGTATCATCACCTCATTCCATGACAATATGAAAGGCACAATTCAACATGGTGGCTCCTCATCAGACCCCTTTCCTATCCTGAGTGGCGTGAAACAGGGCTGTGTTCTTGCCCCCACACTTTTTGGGATTTTCTTCTCCCTACTGCTTATTGCAATGATATATCTACTTTAAAACCCGAGTCCCAACTCTTTGGGTTCATGTGTTGCATTTGTATTGATCAGATTATACAAGTTATATAAACACTTGGAAAAGTTCTTATTGTTGATACAGATGTCACACTAGAACAACATTCAAGTACAAGAACACAACCTCTGAGCAATGCAGGCCAGGTTTCTCTTGAGCAACATGCAGCCAGTCCCTATTGTTCTCACCACTCAGGGGATATTGTGCTACAGAATGCCTGCAAACATCTGTGAAGGGTGCAGAGCAGTTGTAGTACTCTGTAAATAAACAGGAAAAAAACCACAGCAGATGAAATAGAAGCAGACAAGGCTCGGAATACACAAAAGGTCCATTGGCGTTTGTAAAGAGAAATCAGGTTAACATTTCGTGTGTGTCCTCTTTCAGATCTGAAAACAAAAAATAAGCAAACCCTTTGTGAAAGACAATGAAAAAGGAAGTGGGAAGATAAAGGGAAAACAGATCCTCCGATCACTGAGCAGAAGTGAATGGTTAAATGACCTACAAATTGCCAAATAGAGAAGCAGAAACAAATGTCAGATGATGGAAAAAGAGGTGGCTTAAGGAAGGCAATGAAAGAAGCAAAGAATGTGAAAATGGCCAAGGTGATAAAAAGCACAGGAAAGGCATGAGGCTTGAAATAAAAACAGGAAATACTGTAAAGCTCACACAGCAGGTGCACTAGACCTGAAGACCAAATACTATGTGCTGAACAACACCATTAACGTGACACTGGAACCAGAGTTTCTTGTGGTGAATGATTTGTTGCAATATAAATTTTGTTGCGTTAAGCCATTTATTATCACTTTTTTTCCACTCAGAAACCTGTGCCGACAAAACTGTGGTAGTTGAGCAGCAAATCATGCAACATGTGGAAAATATAGAAAATTGAGAGGTTTGTCACAGAACACTATGCCACCCCAAAACTCTTTGTCTCAGGCACCAATTAAATAAAATTGCATGCATTGCTCTGCATAGCAGCAAAAGTAGTTATTCGGCTGGCATGAAGGCTGTTGCTTTGTGAATTCTGCACACAACTTAAGGTGTCAGCTTTGGCTCTTAGAAGCACGCTTGCCTTAGAATGTCAGAGGTAATGGGTTCAAGCGTCACTCCAGAGACTTAAGCGCATAGTCTAATGTGACACTTCAGTGCAGTACTGGGGGAGTGCTACACTCGTGGAGGTGCCATCTTTCAGATGAGAACTTAAACTGAGGAGCCGACTGCCCTTTCAGGTTGACATAAATGATCCCATGGCACTATTTCAAACAGCAGGAGAATTCTACTGGTACCTTGGCTAACATTTATCCCTCAACTAATATAAAATAAACAATATAGAACACAGTTTAATTCATCTCATTGCTGTTGTGGGACCAAAATTGGCTGTCGCATTTCCCCACAACAGCGTAACACTTAAAATATAATTCATTGAACGTGAAGGACGTTGGGGCATCCTGGAGTTCACTAAAAAGATGCACGTTCTTTCTTGAACTGAAGAACTCTATTTTCTAGTTGAATTCTTTCAAAAGGGAGCTGTTTTTCTGTTTCTTTTTCAACCATTTAGTATGATTGATGATGGGGTTTTAGACATTAGGTCATTTTACCATATGCATTTACAATGTAGCACAGGCTCTGTAACTGATACAGGATGCCAACCTTTTCAGGTTTTATTAATAGTTTCTTTGACTGAGTATTTATAAAGAAAAGTAAGCTGATGCTGTAAACAGATGAGCTATTCAACTCATTGAACTACTGCAAAGAAAACACTTTGAAGTTTATTTATTAGGAATGAAAGCATCAAATGCTGGAGATAGCCACAGACCTATCAGCATCTGAAAAGAGAAAAGATAAATTGGATTTTTGCATGCAAACATTTGTCCATATTGGGTTTTTTAAAATTGAAGTGGACAAATATTCGAAAAGTTAAAATGCAACAGGATGTGGGGAAAGAACGGGGGAATGGGACTAGGTGGATACATCTTTCAGGCATGAGGTACTTAATAGCTTGCTTCTGTACTGTAAGATTCTATGAAATGGTAACTCGTCTTTTTTCCTGGTAGACGCAGATCGGTGTGTTATGTATTTCCAGCATTTTCAGTTTGCAATTTTGGGGGCTAGTTGTTTTGCATACATTTATTATGGTTTACAGTTATATTTCATGGAACAATATGTTTCACAAAATTACACCATGAATTTAGCAATACTATGCTGAGCACTAAAGCAACATGCAATGGTGTTACAGCAGGGAATGCACAGAAACTGAAAGACTTATAACTGCAGGTAACTGCTGGCTTCTCAAACCCAAACAGTTGCCAACTTAAGGGGCTCAGTACGCAAGCAGGACCCTGAGCTTCCGGTTGCTTGCCATTTCAACACTCCCCCCTGCTCTCATGCTCACATCTCTGTCCTGGGATTGCTGCAGTGTTCCAGTGAACATCAACGCAAGCTCGAGGAACAGCATCTCATCTACCGATTAGGCACACTACAGCCTGCCGGACTGAACATTGAGTTCAATAATTTCAGAGCATGACAGCCCCCCACTTTGCTTTCATTTTTAGTCATTTTTAGTTATTTTTTCTTCCCTTTTTTTTACATTTTTTACAATCTTTTTTTGCATTTATTTCATTTCATCTTAGTTTGTTCAGTTTGCTTACCCACTGTTTTTTTCAGGTTGTTTTTCTTCAGGTTTGCACTTGCTGCTGTTCAATATTCAGTATATTCACACCTAATCTGTACTAATGCTTTGTCTTTCAACACACCATTAACATATTGTTTGCCTTTGCTCCGTGACCTTTTGGTCAGCTATGTGGCCTGGTCCAATCTGCACCTTCTCCTTTGTTAACTCTTGCCCAACCCCCACCTCACTTGTTTATAATCTGTGACTTTTCTAATATTTGTCAGTTCCGAAGAAGGGTCGCTGACCCGAAACGTTAACTCTGCTTCTCTTTCCACAGATGCTGCCAGACCTGCTGAGTGATTCCAGCATTTCTTGTTTTCCTTAAGGGACTCATTTGCTGTGCTCTCTCTCCTACTGTAAACACTTGGACTAGCCGTGCCCCTCTGTCACACTTCTACAAGCAGCGTCTGTCTCCGTCCATCAGCACTTTTCGATTGAACTCTGGTGCACAAAAAAAGCCGCACAAGTTCCTTGCTAATGAACTTAAGTTTTGTCCTCTCGCGTTTTGTTGAAGTTTATTCTTGCACAATAGGAATTTCTTGCTAAATGTGGGCAAATAGTCCATTTCTAATGATACTCCATCACATTTCATTCATGTTTACTCTTCGTTAATGTTAGCAAGAGGAATATGTAGCCTAGATTTTTTTTTCCTCTCTCAATTCATTTTCCAGGTGATTCATTTGGAAATGAAAAATGAATTTGCCATATGGTGGAACATAAGTGCAAGCTAAGAGGATTTTATGTCTGCGCTTTCCCAACTGGATTTCTGCCAATTATAATTTATGAAAACTCCAGCAGCCAACTTCACTTCATCTTTTTCTTTAAAAAAAAATGTAAAGAAAAGATCAAATCAAGGAACAAAGATGGGAGATTTCAACTGTCATGGTAGCAGCTGTACCTCTTCAGCACACACCTCGTGCAACCTGTCTTTTATGTAGCCCAGTCAGCTTTGAAAATGTAAACACAATACGAGGTGCTAACTTAAAAAGCCTTTGAAGAGAAATTGAATCAAAGTAAGTCTTTCAAAAAGGAAGATGTATGTGTATCTTGGGATATTATTTGCCCCAAGATCCAGTGCATTTCAGCCAAGGGATTGAGATGAAGAGGGTTGCCAATGTCCATGTAGATATTTGCTTCTTGCAATTGGTCTCCAGGAGTCATGCTACAATCAAGATGGGAACGAGATGAATTGAGAAACAAATGTTTTCCTTCTTCCTCCACCCAAATGGGACTTGAAGCTTTTGTCAAATGCCTGCTTAAACCACTGGCTGGCAGGGAAACGACAAAACAACAAAACTTACTGGCAAGTCCAGACTGAGCTCCAAATACCTTGTTAACTTAAAAGCTGATTTGCATGCAAACACAGCCAACTGATGGAGGTTGCCGTCCTGCCCATGCAGCTTTACACAAGTATAGCACCATCCATTTCCTAAAGTAACTCATTTTCTTAATTGAAGGACTTTGATTATATCCCTTTAATATCTAACAACACTCTCTTAATTCCCACTTAATGATCATAGTAATATGCAATGTAAGTAAAATAGAACAATGTTTTATTATGAATACGTACGAGTGCTACAACTGAGCTGTTGTGTGTGTTCCATTTCATTTAGAACTGTGCATTCTGTCAGACATTCCAGACTGTAGCCTTGACTTCAGAAAATGTAAACCTTTGAACTGTTGTGATGGACTCAAGTCAAGGTTTTTGCTGCCAATTTTGATTGAAATCAGGATGAAGTGTCCTGTGTCCAATCAGCTGTACATTGACTCAGTTACATGCTACACAGAGTGAGATTGCGTCATGCACAACCCCCCTGGAAACATCAGCTTTATTTCAATAGCAGTAAAACTTTTACAATTCACCTGGAATTCATTGGTTAACCTGCTGTTATATATGCTAACAATTTCAAGCCACTGGAAACTCTCCTCCGTTGTCAGCCAACAAGAATGGGAAAAACACAAAGGGTGATTTGGCTCCCACTGCCCATCATAAATATAGTGAATGTACAGAACTTTCAACAAATTAAAACCACCTTTTGGGCGGATTTTATTTATTCTGTATCTCGTAAATGTGCAGTTCACGACAGTTTTCACATGCTCACCGCCAGCCCGGCTGCTTGTAACACTCTCAATTGTATTTTAAAAGCCAGAGTGACTTCTAAGAGTCCCACCATATATATTGATTTCTTGCCATCAAAAGATCAGCTATCTCCTATTAATGATATCAAACTCTATTTGGGTCCCCCCAGGATACCCTTTTGCTGTTACGGTATTGGAAGAAGCTATCGATGTAATGTTTCATACAAGTCCCACAGACTGACACTTCAGTGCAGTACTGAGAGTGTGTCACACTGTCAAAATTGCTGTCTTTCAGATGAAATGTTAATCCGAGGCCCCATCTCCCCTCTTGGGTAAACGTATAAGATCCCATGGCACTATTTTGAAGAGTCGGGGAGTTATCCCCGGTGTCCTGGTCAATATTTATCCCTCAATCAACATCACAAAGATGATTATCTGGTCATTATCACAATGCTGTTGTGGGAGCTTGCACAAATTGGCTGTCACATTTCCTACATTACAACAGTGACTGCACTTCAAAAGTACTTCATTGGCTGGAAAGAGCTTTGGGATGTCCTGAGGTTGAGAAAGATGCTACAAAAATGCAAGTTTGTCTTTCTTTTTCCATCTGTTAGTACATCCCATTCGAGTTTTATCTTGGCACCTACATGTCTTTTTTGACTTGTCTCTATATAATCTTCTACTAAGCTCAATAATCACCCATCCATTCACCCTGCAAGCTTTATATTTCCTAATCTCCCTTTTAATTTTTCCCATCAATCAATTTTGGATCTTTTCTTTACAGTCATTGCTGTACTTAAGAATGCACTTCTATGAAATATTTTCAAAGGAGGGCCATTTATTGTAAAGCCATTTATCTTTGTCTACTTCTCCTGGGCAATGTTACTAAGATCATCCATCTAATGCCTGATGTCACATACTAGGATTGGTTACATGGCTGCACTGTTCCAATCTGTTATGGCAACATGACCTGGAGGTACAAATACTTCTACTCCCTAAATAGTGCCCGGGTCACTCATCGGAACAAAGTATTTTTTAAAAAAACATCAGCCCTTGTGCACTCTCTGATGCATCGAGTCTGGAAGGTGTAACAGCTTATATTAATATAAAAGATTTGGGTAAAAAGAAACACAGGCATTGTTTGTTAAAAAATTTGTTAACTTCTTTTATAAACCTTCAATCTATCGGTGACATGTATGGAGTAAATACCAATCTTTGTGAGCATTCTGCTCATTAATTTGTTCCTTCAATAAAAGAAACAGGAGTTCACTGGATATAGCAGTGATTTTTTTGCTCATTTGCTCCCATTGAGAAACTTGTGCTCAGTTTAATGTACACAGTATACTTTATCTACTATGAAAATTTGGGTATAAATACCTTATTTTGGATGAGGGGTAGTTGGCAGCTTAAATGTGATTTTTCCATTAAGTTCACAACCTTATTCTGCGGGTCAAGCTGTAACTATAATATGCATTGTTGTGAGCTCAAATGATTAATGATGCAAACCGGACTTGGAGTTACATGTTTTGCAACTTTAAACAAACAGATTTATTTTTACTCTTTCATGGGATGTGGACCCCACTGCCTTGTGGGCGTCTCGGGAGAGACCAAGGCTAAGGGAGTAAACCCTAACAGAAAATCCGGAGCGGAAGAAGTCAGCATCAAATGTGTGGTTCAGTCCAGAGAAAAATAACACTGTGTTCCTGTTTTAATTTTTATATGTATTGTATTTCCTATGAAATTTCCAGTGGCATTATTTACAAGTTGCAAATGTCAGAGATTGGTTAGCAGTCACCCCAGGGAGCTTGATTGACATCAGGCTATACCAGGGATATAGCTACTGATCTAAGTCACCAGCATTTTTTAATATAATAATGATGTATAGGTTAAGAAACAGATTTTAAATGAATATGGGGGGAAAAATCTCTGGAGGTGCAGTGAAGACTTTCTGTCATTCTACTGAGCTAGCCTAAGTATCTGGAAGTAAAATCTCTATCCTGAAGCTCACTTTTGAATCACAGCACTTCTGGATTTTCTTCCACACAAGTTAAATAATGAGATCTGTCAAGTCATGAAAGATGTACCCCTTTAAAACGGATTCCACTATCAGAGCCTCCGACAAGTATGATGAATTTCTGCATACCACAATGACCATGAGCAGATAGATTATTGATTTCCTTAGCCAGAAGCCAAGAGAAGTACTGCAACCAAATGGGATGGTTAACAGACTAGAATCGAAAGCTAAGGTCTGTGATACAAGGGGTATTAGATACTTAATGCTTTTGCACCCAAGTTCTTTGCTGTTTCAATAAAGGTGTTAACACACTGAAAATAACAGCTTTTCACCTCTACTAGGATGGTACTTAAAGCAACTTCATATAAATGTGAAGCGTTCAGATGTCAATATTACACAGCATCACTTCAAAGGTCAAACCTACTGGGCAAAAATTGGCTTTTGCTCATGATCTTTGATCCAAACATCACACTTGTAAATAAGCTATAAAAGACAGACAAGACTTCCATTTATAAAGTCCCTTTCATAACCTCAGGATGTCCCAAAGTGCTTTACAGCCAGTGAAGTACTTTTGAAGTGAATGTAGGAAAGTTGTAATTTATGAATAGAAAGTTACGAGCTGAATAAATAAAACAATAATAGGGTCTCTCTCTCTCGCACACAAGGATCCTTGTCAAGTTATTTGATCTGAGTTGGACTCAGTAGCAACTGAGGCTGTGAAAATCAAAATTAACGTAGCTATCTAAGAATTTTCCTCCTCCCTGACCCAGAAAGAGCAGTAAAAGCAGTGGTTTACTCTGACTTACATTAAACAGATTGCCTCCTTCATGCCATCCTGACCTATTGACTCACCTCAAACTCAAAATCATCCATGATAATCAACAGAGCCCATATTTCCACATCCTGCAGTACAAATATAGTCTAAGTCTCCTGATTTATGCTGTGGCGTTACTCCTAGTACAGTGGCAAAAGAATTTCAACATAGATAAGTGTGAGGCATTACATTATGGTAAGAAAAATGAGATCATATATTACTAAGAAAATAAAAATCTAAGTGGGGTAGAGGATCAAACAGATCTGAGAGTACAAATACACAAATCATTAAATTGTGACACAGGTCAAAAAGGCCAGAACTAAAGCAAACCAGGCACCTAGGTTTATTACTAGGGGAACAGAATTGAAAAGTAGAGAAGTTATGCTAAATTTGTATCAAACTTCAGTTGGACCACACTTGTACTGTGTACAATTCTGGTCACTAAATTATAAAAAAAAGGATATAGAGGTACTGGAGAGGGTGAAAAAAAGATTTACAAGGATGATTCCAGACTGCACGGTTATAGGCATCAGGAAAGAACAAACAGCTTGGATCTCTGGCTGAGGGATGACTAATTTTTTTCTCCCAAATGTATACTTTATTCATAAAATTTGTAAAAAAAAACACATTACAAAACAATTCAAATTGGACGTTTCATAAAGTGCAATGCGGATCAGTTTCTTTCAATACACTTGCTATTTCAAGTTATGTTAACAATGTACATTTGCATTACATGCCAAAAACATTCTCTGGTGCATACAATTCGAGGGGTTTTACAGGAGTATACCAGTATACTCAGATCTTAAAAAATTATGAAAGGTTTTGAAAGTGTAAACACATAGAGGGTTATGCTGGTGGTTAGGTAACATCTGTGAAGAGAGAAACAGAGTTAACGTTTCAGATCGTGACCTTTCATCTGATGAAGAGTCACAACCTGAAACGTTAACCCTGTTCCTCCACAGATGCTGCCTGACCCGCTGAGTATTTCCAGCATTTTCTGTTTCAGATTTCCAGCATCTGCAGTATTTTGCTTCTGTATTATGCTGGTGATATTAAATGAATAAAGATGGGAGGAGGCTCAAGTGGAGCATAAATACCCAGATGCTCAGTTTCTGTGCTGTAGATTCGATGTAATACTTAAAACATATATTTTGTGACTCTGTTGCCATGAAGACAATTGAAGCCTTTTATCCACATTCTTGCATTTCCAGCCTTGCCAATGCTTTGTGATCCATCATTTATAGCACCAAATATAAAGCAACGCATGACAGAATTGGGAAAGTAAGCAAGATACATGAATTGAGAAAAAGTAGGGCCGACTGAGAGAAAGAGTTAGACACGGGCATCTCTCATTTCATCTCAAACTCCGAGATGAGCTGATCACCTGAATTTGGAAATCAATATTGAAACCACGGTCCCCAGCAAACTAACTCTCCCTCCCTGTACAATAGTCTGGGTGACCTTGCCTAGGATTGAAAGATCAATTTATTCAACCGCTCCGTTTTTTCCTAGTCCAGGCTGGGGTTGCTGACTCTCACTGATGGCCTAGCAGTCTCCTGGACGGGGAGTGAGTGCAAAAAGGTCAGGGAGAGGGAGGCAGGGTCTGGGGTGTGGAGGATGGGAGCTTAGAGGAGAGGGGGAGACTGGAGAATAGTGATTGGTGAGAATGAGGAGTTGGGGAGGAGAGAGGGAGACTGGAGAATAGTGATTGGTGAGAATGAGGAGTTGGGGAGGAGAGAGGGAGACTGGGGAATAGTGATTGGTGAGAATGAGGAGTTGGGGAGGAGAGAGGGAGACTGGGGAATAGTGATTGGTGAGAATGAGGAGTTGGGGAGGAGAGAGGGAGACTGGGGAATAGTGATTGGTGAGAATGAGGAGTTGGGGAGGAGAGAGGGAGACTGGGGAATAGTGATTGGTGAGAATGAGGAGTTGGGGAGGAGAGAGAGAGACTGCGGAATGGGGTTCAGGAAATTAGGGCCCAGGCAGATATGGTGGGAAAAGGGTGACACTGGAGAATAAGGAGGGCCTTTTCCTGCAAAACCAACAGCAGTAATGTGGTGAGTGGGAGCAGCATCAAGAAAGGACCAGCCAATAAAGAGATGAGTGAAACCTGGGACCTTACTGTGAGTAAACGGTGGAAGATTAAAGGGTGGAGAATAAGGATTCTCACTTGATGAAGGAGGAAGCTACTACAGCATGGCTGCATCATCTCAAGTGGCGATTAAAGCAGCATTTAAAATGAATGGGAATAAATATTTGAAAAGGAGAAGTATAAAAGGAAGATGGGCGAATGGGGTGACAGGCGAGAGTCAGCACAGGTACCAGAGGCAGCCTCCTCGTGTTGTAATTTTCATCATTCTATGACAACTCTTCTTTACAAAGTCCATGTCGTGCTTTAGAAATATTAATGCCGAACTGAAGTTTGCAAGTTGTGCCCCAAACACTGAGCCCTTTGTGCAATCTCCCGATTTGGTCCAGGTCAGTCTGGGCTTGTAAAGTCCAAGAGCAGATTGGCTCAGACTGAGTTCAGAGTTTCACTGTCACACGGAAATTCAGTCCAAACCAGAGTCCCAAAATGGCATGAACTTGGGAGCCCGACTGAACCTTGTGCAGTGCAAGGGGACTCTGACTGTAGTTAGAGGCTGAATACCAGCAGGTTACAGGATTACTATAGGAAGTTATGTGAAATGACCTTCCCTCCATCATAAGGTTAGAAGTGGGAATTTTCGCTGATGATTGCGCAGTGTTCAGCACCATTTGCAACTCCTCAGGTAATGAAGCATTCCGTACCTGCATGCAGAGAGACCTGGACAACTTTCAGACTTGGGCTGCTAAGTGACAAGTAACATTTGTACTTCAAGTGCCAAGCAATGACCATGTCCAATAAGAGAGAATCTAATTGTCTTCCCATGACATTCAATGGCATTACTATCGTTGAATGCCCTGCCATCATCATCCTGAGGGTTACCATTGGACAGAAGCATAACTGGACCAGCCACATAAATACTGTGACTACAAGAACGCGTCAGAGGCTAGGAATCCTGCAGATTAACTCACCTCCTGTTTCCCCAAAGCCTGTCCACCATCTAGAAGGCCCAAGTCAGGAATCTGATGGAATACTCTCCACTTGCCTGGATGGGTGCAGTTCCAACACCACTCAGGAAGCTCAACACCATCCAGGGCAAAGTAGCCCACTTGACTGGCACCCCTTCCACATTCACTCCCTCTACCACCAGTGCACCGTGGCAGCAATGTGTACCATCTACAAGATGCACTGCAGCAATTTGCCAAGTCTCCTTCGACAGCACTTTCCAAACCCATGACCTCTATCACCTTGAAGGACAAGGGCTGCAGATGCATGGGAACTACCTGCAAGTTCCCCTCCAAGTCGCATACCATCCTGACTTGGAACTATATTGCCGATCCTGCACTGCCGCTGGGTCAAAATCCTGGAACTCACTTCTTAACAGCACTGTGAGTGTACCTACACCAGATGGACTGCAATGGTTTAAGGCAGCAGCTCACCACCACCTTCTCAAGGGCAATTAGGGACAGGCAATAAATGCTGGCCTAGCCAGCGATGCCCATATCCCACGAATGAATAAAAACAAGAAAAAAATCTTCAGTGTCAGCTGTGGTGAGCCTCTGAGTCACAAGGTTATGGTTTCAAGTCCCACTTAGGGCTTGCGCACAAAAATTAAGGTGGACACTCCAGTGCAGCACTGAGAGGTGAAACATCAAACCGAGGCCCCACCTGCCTGCTCAAGCTGTGTAAAACATCCCATGGCATTATTTTGAAGTGGAGCAGGGGTGTTATCGCTGGTGTCCTGGCCAATATTTATCTCTCAAACGTAATCAGAAAAGAACAGATTATCTGGTCATTATCACATTGCTGTTTGTGGGAGCTTGCTGTGCATAAATTGGCTGCCGCGTTTCCTACATTACCACAGTGACTACACTTCAAGAGTACATCATTGGCTGTAAAGCACTTTCAGACATCTGGTGGTCGTGAAAAGCACTATATAAATGCAAGTCTTTCTTTTATAATTCATTGTTTAGGCCTCAGCTAGAGTATTGTGTCCAATTCTGGGCATCACATTTAGGTAGGATGATTAGATTAGATTAGAGAGACAGCACTGAAACAGGCCCTTCGGCCCACCGAGTCTGTGCCGATCAACAACCACCCATTTATACTAACCCTACACTAATTCCATATTCCTACCAAACATCCCCACCTGTCCCTATATTTCCCTACCACCTACCTATACTAGTGACAATTTATAATGGCCAATTTACCTATCAACCTGCAAGTCTTTTGGCTTGTGGGAGGAAACCGGAGCACCCGGAGAAAACCCACGCAGACACAGGGAGAACTTGCAAACTCCACACAGGCAGTACCCGGAATCGAACCCGGGTCCCTGGAGCTGTGAGGCTGCAGTGCTAACCACTGCGCCACTGTGCCAAGGTCATTTACTAGAAAGATATCGGGATGAGGGACTTCAATTATGTGATGAGACTAGAGAGTTGAGGTTGTTCTCCTGAGAGCAGAGAAGATTAGGGAAGAGTTAATAGAGGTGTGAAAAATTATGAAGGGATCTGATAGACTAATTAAGGAGAAACTGTTTCCAATAGCAGGAGGGTCTGTAACTGGGGAGAAACAGATTTACGAAAATTGGGAAAAGAACCAGGAAGAGATGAGGAGAGAATTTATTTTTATGCAATGAGTTGCTATGACATGGAATGCACTGCCTGAAAGAACGGTGGAAATAGATTCGAGAATAACTTTCGAAAGGGAATCGAGTATTTAGTTGAAAAGGAAAAACATGCTGGGACTAATTACACAGCTCTTTAAAAACTGACACAGGCACAATGGGCTCCTTCTGTGCTGTGCGATGCTACTACTAGTTGCTGGTAGGGCATCAGGCTGTGACATCAAATTATTGCTAGTTACATATTGGCCAGTGATATGACAGTTGGTTATGAGGGGAACTCCCTTTGTTTTCGATGCAATTTCAGTGCTTGCTGTTGGAGTCAAACTTCCTCCCACATATTTACAGCACAGAAACAGGCCATTCGGCCCAACAGGTCCATGTCGGTGTTTTTATGCTGCTCACAAGTCTTCTGCCACCCTATTTCATCTAACCCAATCAGCACACCCTCCTTCATGCACTTAACTAGTTTCCCCTTCTTTGCAATTCACCTCACCCAATCCATGAAGTAATGAGCTCCACATTCTTGCCACTGTCTGGGTAAAGAAGGCTCTCCAGCTTTGAATGGAGCTGGATGCATGCCTGAATCATTCTAATGAGGTCCCAGCAGGAACTGAGCCTGCTACTGCACTCTGCCACCTGCGTGCCCATCTTCGGGCGTTATCGAAATCCCAGGTCCATGTCCCAACATCAACCAAGGTCATCATCAACCAAGGTCATCTAGCCTGTTTCCAGTGACATATTTACCAGTACATCCTAATGATATTGCCATTACCCACATATACCACTCCAGGTCCTTCAGAGCTTAGAGTGCTGATCTGAATCCAAACCTTCCAGCAACTCAGCCCTGCAGTCAAGACATTTAGACTTTCAATTTAGTTAACTTACTCTCCTCGGCACAAAGGTAAAACGCAGATGTCATTGAATAGAGAAGCCTTTTGCTGAAAACAGTCTCCAGCAATGGTTAACTGATGTAGAGGGAAAAAAATAAGACTGTTATTTTCCTTGGAAGTTTTGTCAACCACAGTCTCCAGAAGTGAGGGTCAGTGACTGGGGCTACAGTCGGTCTAATATGTGAAACTTGGCCTCCTGAGAATTACTTTGTTTAAACAAGGAGCACTGGTTTAGTCTATTGGTAGAATATTTGAACCAGGAGTAAACCAAGATGTCATTTGACCACTGGAGAAACACACAACTTAAACCAATTTAAACAAAAGTGATTACGACATTTCCAGCAATATTTGAAAAGACTTCAGTTTTTTCGCTTGGCAACTTCATCTTTGATATGTAATATGTTATTTTACAAAGAAAACAAGCTCAGTAAAATAGTCAAACAAAATGAATAAAAAGAGACTCTTTTCACAATGTCTTTTTCTGGTTTTGTAACTGTATTATCTTAAATTTGCTATTTCCATTTTGATCCCTATCCCATCATGTATTCTCAATCTAATATTTTTTCTCCAGATTAATGCAGTTTTTTAATTCAATCACAGGATGTGGGCATCCCTAGCAGGGCCAGTATTTACTGCCCATCCCTTATTGTCCTCGAGAAGGTGGTGGTGAGCTGCCTTCTTGAACCGCTGCAGTCCATCTGATGAATGTAAACCCACGGTGCTGTTAGGAAGGAGTTCCAGGATTTTGACCCAGCGATGAAGGAATGGAGATATATTTCCAAGTCAGGACGGTGTGTGACCTCCTCACCTCCAAAGCCTGTCCACCATCTACAAGGCATAAGTCAAGAGTGTGATGAAATACTCCCCACTTGCCTGGATGGGTGCAGTTCCAACACTCAAGAAGCTCGACACCATCCAGGACAAAGCAGCCCGCTTGACTAGTAACCCATCCACCACCTTCAACATTCACTCCCTTCAACACTAACTCACAGTGGCAGCAGTGTGTACCATCTACAAGATGCATTGCAGCAACTCACCAAGGCTCCTTCGACAGCACCTTCCAAACCCGCCGTTCCTTCATTTTCGATGGGGGAAAAATCCTGGAACTCTTCCTAACCATACTGTGGGTGTACCTACCCCACATGGACTGCAGCGGTTCAAGAAGGCAGCTCACCACCACCTTCTCAAGGGCAGTTAGGGATAGGCAGTAAATGCTGGCCTAGCCACGCTGCCCGCATCCCATGAAAATTTATTTTTAAAAACCTGGAGGTTTGGATGGAATGGGATGGTATGTGAGAGATGAAATGGAAGATGGGGAAGGCACAGGAAGAAGTGGTGAGACAGGAGATGGGATGGGGATGGCATGAGAGGGAGGGAATGAGATGATGGAATTGGTTAAGTGCGGAAAAATGGCAGGAACAATTATTTGATAAAATCTTTGGTGAAAGAATAACCAGAAAGAATACCGGTGAAAGCTAGGGGTGGCAATAGATGAATTATTCCTTCAGAGAGCCAACGCAGACATGACAGGCCAAATGGCCTCCTTCTATGGGTAACAATTCTGTGATTAAAGAAATTCTGTTGCAATAAAGATACTAATTTGACCACAAATGCTTTGCGGGTCTCTGCTAGTTTTTAATTAAAGTCTGCAGACATATACACTTCTAAAGCTTAAAGTTTATCAAAATTACTCGTTTCATGCTCATCATTTCCACATACCGTCATTTGAATTTATTTTGCTTCCTTTGTGATAGGATCATGTTTAAGAGAAAGGGGATTCAGGGCAATGGCTGCAATGGGAATTAAAGAGATAAAGCCCCCCTGGAAAACTGAAGAGTTTTTTTGCTATTTAGAAGCGCGAAAAGGAACAGCTTCCCAAATGGTAAATTACCGCACAACGTAACACACATACGGCAATTTTCTAACATTCTATCAAACTCTTAGTGAACAATTCTAACCAATCCCACCCACTAGGAAACTGGTGGGATTGGGTGCAACACTGCTTTTACACCCTGCTCAATGGTGATCTCTACTGAAGTCAATGGACGCAGTGTAAAAGCAGCATTGTACCTGATCCCATGGGTTTCTCGCCCAGAGCGTTACATTGAAATGACCTTCGTACTTTCAGGGAAAACAGGTCAGTTGGAATAAATCGAGGCAGATTTTTATAATGTGGATGAAACTACTGCAAATCTGGACAAGAGTCTTTCAGTAAGGACCATCCAGATCCAAAGTGAACTGCTGCCAATTATGACACTGAAGCCCCTCTATCAAGTCTCTAGCGTTTACAGCAACGTGAAGCCAATTCAATGGGCTGGCAGCACCTGTAGAGGTTGCAAAGCTATGTTGCAATTGCACAGTCGTTGCAAAAATCTTTCAACATTGTTGTACACCAAGAGCATTCATAATTTCACAAGCTGGAACTCACCACAACTTTTGTTGAGGCACAGCTTGCTGAAGGGTTACTCGCACCAACATACTCTAAAGCAACTCAGTTTCTTCCTTTTTTTTTTAAAAGTGCTGTTGTTTCCACCCTTTTCACACCCTCTCGCTTCAGCCTGAACTCCATCCCCAGCAGTATCTCAGAACAGTGATCCAGAGTCACCAGGAGCAGCAGGTTTGCTGAGGGCCACAGGTAAAGCACGTGATCCATGAACCACAGCATGACCATCACTTCTAGAAGCTTCCAAAAACGCAATGGACAAACCACACTTTTAATCTCTAAATATTCCACTGTTACGGCTTGTCAGTTTAAATTAGACTTCACAATGCTGTCTTTGGGAGCCATGGAATTAAGCTTAGTTATACTTAAAATAAAAGTCAAAATTCATACACAAACCTGGAGGAGTCTGATTATCTAGTTTCCTGCTGTCTGTCGCAAGTGGCTATTTGATTTACACAGCAGAGCAAATTCACAAACCAGAACACTAACTAACCCACAGCACCAGTGACCTGACGGTTTCCATGCACTGTGGATACAACTTCAGAGGGGGGGGGTGGGGGTTGGTGTTTTGGGGCAGCGGATGCGAGAGATGAGTGGAACACGTACCCAAATATATTTGAGAAAGGGGGTCATGTATGGAATGAGGAAAAAAGGGGAAAATAAGGGAGGGGGGGGGGGGGAGAAAAGGATTAATAAAAGCATGTTTTTTGTTTGATCACAAGGCAAAGACCTATTTACTTAGTGATCACTTGGCTTTCTACACTTCTGAAATGCAATTAAAATGCTGGTGAGAGTATCCCTTTTCAGTGATGTGCCTAAGCTTAACAAATGGCAAATTCAAGTGAATACCAGTCATGCCACAACACACTGTACACAAAACTCATCAGATACTTCACCACATAATTAGCGACCAATACCTTGATCTCCTTTGTGCTCGGTCATGACGTTTTTCAATCAGAGACAAACACACAACTTTCAGGTGATCACCTTCTTCATCAACAACTCGCATTTATATAACGCCTTTAATGCAGTAAAATATCCCAAGGTGCTTCACAGGAGCGTTACCAAACAAAATTTGACACTGAGCCACATAAGGAGGTATTAGGATAGATGACCAAAAGCTTGACCAAACAGGTAGGTTTTAAAGAAGGAAAGGGAGGTCGAGAAGCAGAGAAGCTAAGGGAAAGAACTCCAGAGCTTAGATTGCTGAAGGCACATCCGCCAGTGGTGGAGCAATTAAAATCAGGGATGTTCAAGACACCAGAACTGGAGAAGCGCAGAGATTTCGGAGGGTTTTAGGGCTGGAGATAGGGAGGGCTGATGCCAAGGAGAGATTTGAAACCAAGGATGAGAATTTTAATTTCAATGCAATGCTCAACCGGGAGCCAACATAGATCAGAGAGCACAGAGGTGACGGGTGAATGGGACTTGGCGCAAGTTAGGATATTGGGAGCAGAGTTTTGGATGAGCTTAAGATGAGAGTCCAACCAAGAGAGCATTGGAATAGTCAAGTATCGAGGTAACAAAAGCACGGATAAGGGTTGCAGCAGCACATGAGCAGAGCCAGAGCCAGAGTCAGAGTCAGGCAATGTTACAGAGGTGAAGTAGACTATGTTAGCGATGGTGTGGAAAATGCAGAACCATAAAGAGGATTTCCTCCTGCTTTGAGAACTTAAGTAATTGCATTCTTGCTCAGCCATGTCATACTATTGAAATCATCATCAGATACATCATAAATATAAAACATCCTGCCAGATTCTGACTTTGTCCAGCTCGTGAAATAGTCCATGTATATTTAAAAAGGCTCAAGGTTACTGCTAACTTATTCTTCAATGCAAACACACACGAGGCAGCAGAAATATTAAGAAACTCAGAATGTGAACTCCTGGATTCTATAACAAATTCCGGTGTTAGCAATAAAGTGAACATCTAGCCAACCCATTCTCGCGGTTTATTTAGAATTTCAATCACAAAATCAAGTGTCATATGCCAAAATGGGACATTTCATTATCTTTTAAACCATATTTACTTTCAATTAATATTCGTTGTATGGTATTTCAGTAAGTGAAATGTATTTGCCATGGAATCTACTGTGACAAGCCTAAGGATTTTCTTTAACAAACACCGACCTCATATATATGGTTTTTAAAAGGTTCAGTGATAACACTCTCACATCAGAGGATTGTGATTTCAAGTCCCATTCCAGAGACCCGAGCACATAACCTAGGTTGACAATCCAGTGCAGCATTTAGCGAGTACTGCGCTGTCGGATATCCTGGAAAGCAGATGAAATATTAAACTGCAGCCCTGTCTGTCCTCTCGGGTGAATGCAAAAGATCCCGTGGCACCAGTCTGAGACAGGCACAGGAGTTTTTCCAGTTTCCCAGCCAATATTTATCCCTCAAACACCACCTAAAAGCATATTATACGGTCACAAATATTGTTTTGGGACCTTGTTGTATTCAACTTGGTAGCTACTACACTTCAAAAGTACTTCATTGGCTCGAAAGCACTTTGGGATGCTTTGAGGTTTATGAATAGCACTCTATAAATTCAAGTTCTTTCTTTCTTAAAGAATTTTCTTGATGAGTTGAACAAAGTCAGAATATGGCAGGATGTTCTATATTTTTGTTACGTTGAACATTGTCTGATTTCACCCTAATGCAGTGGTCTACTTGCAAAAACACTGGCCATATCAAGGACTACATTTTTAGGTTTCATTCACGAGTAAATTCCAGTGGGCTGTGTTTGAAGGGAGGGCAGGTGGGAAATTGTGCCGCAAAAATGAAGTGCCAATTCCCGGTCCTGCATTCTGTATGAATGCAGCTTCTTGGTATGAGTGACAATGTCCCCTTTTGGTGTGTGTCTTTCAAAATGCACACACAATGCGATAAACATCTGGAGCAATGTGCCAGAGTGGGGAGTAGAAAGGCAGAATTTGGGAGCATTCAAAAAACACATTTGGATTCTAAACTGGGACAGTTAAAAGGCTAAAGAAATGAGCTTCAGTCGGCCAAGTGAGTCCCTTATTTACGCTCGTGTAGAAACATGCAGACACCACTGAACAAGCAGCATACAATAGCAAACCAAAAAGCGGATAGCTGGATACACCTTGGACTTTGTAATTCTCCCCAAATCCAAGTTATCTGGTTATTTCTGACAATTCTGAATGCTACACGTCTGTGTATGTAATTTAGAGATGATATCATTATTACAGTTGAAACTAAACTCTGAAATATTTCCAAAACAAATCAGTCACAGCAAAGCCAAAATGCAATTCAGAAGGCACAGAGGAGTAAGCATTAGCCATGAGAAGGTGATCATCACAAGTAAAACTACAAAGACTTCCTTGCTTCATGACGAGTGCTGTGTGTTGGGAGAGGATGACGATATCTGATCAGATTTTATATAATGTGCCTCTGGAAACCGATGGATAAAATCTTTTGGGACAGGAAATTGCTGAAGCTTAGCTTACAGACATTACTACTATCAGACTCTGCTGAAAGAAGCAAGTGTAGCCTCTCAAAGTGGAGTCTAGGGCCTTCCTTGGAAAGTGTTGCAAGGTGGGCAAAATCCATTTGGCTGAAGAGCGCTGATTAAAATATTCTCAGTTTCCATGGTCTCCTGTGCTAGCTAGTAATGCAGGATGTTCAGGATCCCAGGGCTCTTAACTATAAAGGTTATGGTTGCAAACTTGAAACCAAACTACCAGTTCCACACAATTTTTGAGTTAAGATAGCATTTTTTTTCTGGCAGTTGTCCATCCCTACTCAAGACTCCTTTTCTGCTCGGGGAAGAACTCACTGTCAGAGTGTTAGGTACTGCAGGGCAAACTATTTAACATTGGGCAGACTAATTGTGGTGACATACAAATCTTTGAAGCAAAAAGCTAACATTAATGATCATCAAACTGTCACATCTGTTTGTTTTCTCCCATGTGGATTCAGAGGTGCAGCTCCATATTGCAGGTTGATAAGAGATAGCACATGGAAATAATCTTCTTCCCTGATGAGCCCACCTCACTCAAGGTCTTCCTATGAGTTCATTCAGCGGCAGAAAGATGGTGTACTTGTGCTGTCTTTAAGAACAATGAATGAGGGGAAATGCAGCCACGGAATAGAGAACGGATACGGAGGCACTGTATGGCCGGAATTTTACGTTGGGTGGCAGGCCCCACCCACTGGCCAAAAGTCGGGGGTGAGCCTGCCTCCACCTGGCCTGGGAGCCACGCTATGATTTTACGTGGTCCACGCTCTTAATGGGCCTCAGGTGGGATTTCTGCCCCTCTGAAGCAGGAAGTCCTGCCTCCAAGAGCTGCCGGCCAATCAGCAGGCCAGCAGCGCCACTGGGAGCGGTGGCCACTGCTGGGACTGCAGCCAGGGAGAGCAAGAGGGACGCCGGCCCCAGAAAAAAAGCTGTGTGGGGCCTCGCCGGGAACAATTGGCCATGCCCCAGCAAGGCAAAGCGGGGGGTGGGGGGTCAGTTGGGGGAAATGTAGTGCAGTGGAGGCAATTGGGCCGTGGGGGGTGGGGGCCCTCTGTTGAGCCCAGGGTGCCCAATCAGGAGGACCCCACTCCCAACCTGCAAGGAGGCCACCAGGTTTACTGAGAGGCCTCCTGGGGGTCTTGAGCCACCTGTCCGCCACTGGTAATATACCAGTGGTGGCAGGAGGAGGCCCTTAAGTGGCAACTTATTGGCGACTTAAGGGCCTTAATTGACCTGATGGCGGGCAAGTTGTTTCTCGCTGCCGCCCTGTGTAAAATTGCAGCAGGGGCGGGAAGGTGGCAGGAATGGTACCCCCGCCTCCAGCCTGCTCCTGCGAGGGGGTGTAAAATTCCAGCCTGTATCTTCGGTTCCGTGCCAAAACTAAACTGACCACCATAGACATACATGATCTACAGTTTGTGGATGACTGCAGTATCGTTGCCCAGATTTGGATCTGCACCAGATTTGCAAGCCACTCTCGATCTCTTCAATTCTGCATACAAGAGACTCAGCCTGTCCGTGAATGTTGCCAAAACAAAACTGATATCAGCCCACACCTGGTCTGCCAAACATTCCACCTCCCATACATGTTGAAGGAGAAACTCTGGAATATTTTGAGCACATCCCATACTTTGGCAGCCACCTCTCTCAAAAGGCTGCCATTGACGAAGAGATCCAACACTAGATCAGCCGCACCAGCTCTGCCTTCTACAAACTACGGCAGTGAGTGTTTGACAACAAATACCTCTGCAAGTCAACAAAAGTCCTAGTGTACACAGCAGTTGTCGTCACCAGAATCCTGTGCTGCAGTGAGACCTGGACTGTGTATCAGTGACACGTAACAGTGCTCGAGAAATTTCATCAGCAATACTTCCGCTGTATCCTCCGGATTAAATGGGAGGACAGTCGAACAAGCCAGCTCCACAAGCATTCAGGCAAAACTCCTGCAAAATCAACTTGGATGGACTGGACAGTGTGCCCGGATGGTCGAAAACCATCTCCCCCGCCAGGTCCTGTTTTCACAACCCTCAAATGGCCAACATTCCAGGAAGGACAAAGAAAATGCTTCAAAGATGCTCTGAAGCTCTCTTTGAAACACAACAGCATTGACATTGATGACAAGGAGGGGCTTGCTACCAATCGTTCAAAATGGCGACAACTTGTCCTTCAAGCTGCATCATGCTTCGAGTCCAAACATCTTAATGATGAGACGGCACAGTGGCGCAGTGGTTAGCACCGCAGCCTCACAGCTCCAGGGACCCGGGTTCAATTCCGGGTACTGCCTGTGTGGAGTTTGCAAGTTCTCCCTGTGTCTGCGTGGGTTTTCTCCGGGTGCTCCGGTTTCCTCCCACAAGCCAAAAGACTTGCAGGTTGAAAGGTAAATTGGCCATTATAAATTGCCACTAGTATAGGTAGGTGGTAGGGAAATATAGGGACAGGTGGGGATGTTTGGTAGGAATATGGGATTAGTGTAGGATTAGTATAAATGGGTGGTTGATGTTCGGCACAGACTCGGTGGGCCGAAGGGCCTGTTTCAGTGCTGTATCTCTAATCTAATCAGAGCGGCGGCAGAGAACGGAAGAAAAGGAAGCAAATCCTGCACTCCAGATCCCTGTACCTCGTGGGATGTCCTGCCCCATGCGCCCAAAGATCTGTAGGTCAAGAATCAGCCTGTTCAGTCACATGAAGACCCATGGCAGAAACCTGCAACCCTGAGTAGACGTCATGCTCAAATCGAGCAACAGCCTACGACGAATATCTTCAGTTCAGTAACTTATTGCAGATAATACCTTTCAGCTTACAGAAGAGTCAGTATATTCAATGTTAACAGAACCAGATCATTTCAGTAATTTAACTAGATGGAGTCAACATTCAATTTTTATTGATCCAACTGTTGCTATAATTGTGTGGAAAATTTGAGCTAAAAATGAAACCTGCTACCTGCTGAACATTGCCAGTGGATTAGAAGCCATGTCCTGCACTATGGGGATTATCAGTGCTGGAAAGGCTGCTTCATGAGGCAGCTTTTTCTTCAACTTTCCCATGTTAATCTTCACTTGCTTAAAACATGCCATTTTTTTTTCCTGGGTAAAGTTAAAGTGAATCACAAAACAAACCAAAATTGGTCAAGAAGCATATCAGTGAGATAAGGGAAAACTGAGGATGCCTCCAAAATGACCAGATGTTATAAGGAAGCAGGAAAATAAACAATGAGACACACAAATACGGATTTCTAAGTGGTAACTAGGCAAAGGTCCATCATCCTCGAGCTGTTAGCCAGGGTTGGTGTAGTAGTGATCGGGGTCGGGGGAGGAGGAGAGGGGCGGGGGATGGTGGCCGCAGATGAAAGAGATACAGCATGATAAAAGATACAAATGCTCAGAACAGTCCCTCCAAAAAGGCCGTAATTGGGCTCAATAAGGACAGGCTTTACTTAGAACAGATAACTGGGAATGTAATGGATTGTATTTCTAGAACCATTCAGTACAAATCAAAGGACACCACTCTGGCATTATACAGATCATTGGTTAGACCACATCAGGAGTTCTTCACCCAAGTTTTGGTCCCCTCACATGGTGGATGGTATAGTAACCATGAAAAAGATTCAGAAGAGAGCTGGAAGAATGATTCCTAGTTACTCAGATAGGCTTACAAAGCTGGGTGTATTTACTTCACAGCGGTGTAGACTGGAAGGTGTCCTGATAGACATATGTAAAATAATTCAAGGGCTGGATTTCATGCCTATCGTTTGATTATTTCAGTTTGACAGATTAGAGAGGGGATTTGCCCTTAAACTACACATACCTTCAGGATGGAGCTGACCTAGTTCTTGGCTGGGGCACAGATTGTATCATATGTAAGTGTAAGTGGATTGACAGTTAATGTACACAAAGCCAATGTGACTTCCTGGACTGCTTTCAATCGTCTGAAGTGGCGAAAGAGGAATTTTCCAAATTTTTGCTCCCTTGTTGACCATGGGTCTTTCACCTCTCCCAGGAGATATATGCCTGCAGTGTGTAGAAACTATCAAGTCATGATGCTGCAGGTAACTTTAGTATGTGGCAGGCTTGATGGACTGGCTGGTCTTTTCCTGCCCATCATTTTTGTATGTAACAGGCCCTGCATGCACCAAGTAAATGGGAAAAGGCAGTGGACAACTTGAGACATGTACTTAAAAGCATGAGATGGGATTAGATTACATGGGAAATGTGTGTTGACAGCCAGATTGAATAAACACATTTACTGGAGCAATGATTCTGGTTGAGATGAACTGTTAGATAAAGTAATGCAAAACAGTAAGGAAAACAAAGATCATTCCAACTTCTGAGGTTTTATGTTTGAAAAGGTGGGAAGGAAGTCGTGAAAAACAGGCACGTGTATTTTCTGAAGATATACTATCCAGGAGATAGGCTATCTAAGATTTTACATCAGGCCCAGAAGCATTGAAAGGATTCAAGAATAATAGCTGTCTACTGGGGAGAATGAGAAGCTCGGGTTTTAAGTAGGCAACACAATAGTCTTGTACCACAGGAGAATTTAACTTTCTCCTGTTTTTGAAATTTATGTAATTGGCAACTTTAAAATGTTTTACATTTAATGACTGGTCTTCCTGCCCACCAGCGATGGAATGGGAAGGCTTTAAATTAGTCTTACAGAAGGAATAAAACACTGTGCTTCAAAATCAAGGAGGACGAGGGTGGGGAAAGGAGAGAAGTTAATATGAAAGTGACTCTGAAGAATAATATGTTAAAATCCAAACGTGCAAGAAGAGACAGGGTCTGCCTTTTCTAGGACTAGGAAAGTAGACCACCTTCTGGCCTGAAAACTGAACAAAGACAGCAAACTTCACAAATATATAAAGCATCAGAAAAGATAATAGGAAGTGCTCACACTAATTGTATAAAGCTTTTGAGAATGATTAGTATATGTAAAAAACATGACACAAATCCTCAAGAAATTGACAATATAAACATCTCTCATCCACTAGACATACCACAAATGAAAAAGGGAAGGCTACGACAGAGGGGTTGAGAGATAGAAATCACAGTATCACGGTCAAGGTGGCAATGAGGAAGGAGGAGATTGATAGCACATCAGGCTTGACAGGATAGCAAGTAATCCATTGGTTTCCAAAAGTCCCAGTGAAGAAATTCAGGTGTGGGAAGCTCCTTCACATGATGGATGAGGTGATGGTTTTAGCTAACTGGGAAAGGCTCCCTTTATTCCATCAGTCTGGTGTGGTTTTAAACTCTGAGGTTCCAGGTGAAAGGGTAGTCCTCTAACCCAGCACATGAACCAGTTTCTAAAAGAACGGGCGTGTATCCCTGCAATTCCCCAATCCTCAAACACCTTCTAGAAGGCACTACATGAAGATTAGATACTTCTATTAGAGGGACAGGAAATAGACAACCAAGTTACATTGGGAGAAGGCCCCTTACTCACTCCCTCAACATCCCCATACAAGAATGGAAACAAGGAAAAACAACTATAAGAAACTGTATAAATGTAAAGGAAATTATAATTCAAACAAACAATTGTGTGGGAACATAGGAACAGGAGTAGGCCCATTCAGCCCTTGGGCCTGTTCTACCATTCAACTAGATCACAGCTGATCTGTATCTTAACTCCACTGTAACGCGTACTGCTTGTACGTGATATGGACTCATTTGTATGGTAACATACTTATGCATAATCTGGAAAATTACATAAGGTAAATTAATGAATGAGTCTGAATTCTGTTCTAATGAAAACATACACAAGAGCATTCCTCCATCATTGTGTAAGCCATGGTTCAGTTGGTAACACTCTTGCCTCTGAATCACAAAGTTCCCAGTTCAAATCCCACTCCAGTGCTTGAACAAACAAAAAGGCTGGTGCTCCAATAATGAGGGAGTGCTGCACTGTCAGAGGTGCTGTCTTTCGGATGAGATGTTAAACCAAGGCCCCCATCTGCTTGCTTGGGTGGATGTAAAAGATTCCATGGCACTATTTCGAAGAGGAGCAGTAG